>NC_058337.1:106930851-107233882 GCF_905475395.1 Chrysoperla carnea | reverse complement strand
TAGCAAAAAGTTTGTTTTATCTCTGTCATAAGTTACGCTTTGCTTGTTTAATATTTATGATTATTTGTGTTCAATTTAGTGCAAGATATTGAATACTAAAAGAATAAACATAGTTTTAATTTAAATATGTGATTGAAATAGAGAGGAAGGTTTATCTAAAATACTTCTTACGAGAACAGTCTCCTATTTCACTTTTTTTGGAGCAATATCACTCAATTTAAAAAAAGAAATTTCAATCTGGAATTAGCCCATAAAAAAAAATTGAATAATAGACCAGGTTGGTCACAGTGAAAATTTTACTCTTAGCACTAGTTTTATCTTATCTAGTTTAAATTTATTAATCCAATACACCTAAACAAACGGGGATTGAGAAAAAATTTGACTGTAAAAAAGCTCCTCAAGCCACGCTAACCATACCAACCATAATTGAGTACAAATCTTTGTTTTCTTGTCACCTTTTATTAATGATAAGAACCAGCGAAATTTTTCCCAAACTGACGAACAAATCCCATTTTATAATCAACACTAAAAAGATTTTTATAAATAATAGGGCTTTTTTTAGAGAAACCATTTTGTTGAAAACAAAAAAAAAACACAACTGTACACTTTTTACCTTCTTCATTCGAAAAGGTATTTTATTCCTGTTATACCTTTTTCAAAACTAAAATAAAAAAAAGAATAATTTTTTTGTAACACAAAATGTTACTATGTATACGTATAAATATACACACTAGTACAAAAAAGAGGTCAGAAACCTAACAAAGAAGATATCACTGAGTGAGCAATAATCAAGCATATGACATTGATAAATTATAGTTTATTGTGTTTATTTCTTCAGCCCCGGCTTTTGATAACACGCATCACTATATGTACAGCAATAGCAAGTCCACCATAATAATAATCATCTCTCAGTGGATAATATGCGAGAGTATTGTACCATGAATCACAATCTATACGTTTTTAGCAGACATATTTTGAAAAAATACAGCAATGGGAATACGTTTAAAATAGGACTGCTAATAAAAAATAATCGCTCCTTTGCTAGTCTAGTCATCCCATAGATCAATGCTGCGCTTTTAAGACTTCAACCTGCCTGTGGCAGCCATATTAATTGCATGACGTCACTGGTGATTTTCCAAATACCATCAAATTGTCAACGCAACAATTGTATTGTATGATTGTATTTTATTAATATGTTATACAAGACCTTAATGTACCAAGAATCACTCTCAAATGAACCTTGCATCAACTGATTGTACTTGGGATCACTTTCTATTTCTTTATCTTTTCTACAATTCACCCTAGGGACTAACACCAAAAGAAATTTGTGATTTAGACCTTGAAAACCCTATAAGTTTATTTTTAATTTCATTAACTCAGGGTACCTACTTTTTTATTTTGACGGCTTATTCTCTGAGGGTGCAGAAAAGTCCATAATCATAATCATTTCATTGACTCAGAGTATGCAAAAACACAGGCCCAAATTCACTTTAAGTACCGATGCTGTATTTTCATAAGTTACTGAATATTGTATTACCTAGCTTTAAAATTTGAATATGGCTTAACAAATGACCCACTAAGAAGAATCAGTGATATATAAAATTATATTCCAACTCGAAAACAAAAGTACATGGGCAACTATTCTTTCGGATGCTTGCCTTGAAGTAAGTAAATTTAGTCTTCCTTATTGCCAGCAATATTTTTTGGGAATTTGAAGTGGGATTCAAAGGTCATTGTTTCCAAGGTACAATACTTTATCTTTATAATATTATAAGCCAACCAAGTCTGTCAGGAGGAATTGAAAACGTTGATGATGGGGGTATTCTCTGTTCATTCAGAATATGATGCATATATGAACATACAAAAAAAAAAACATCAATTAACACAAAAGAGATATTATTCTTCATATCATAAAATGTAATATATCTTTGTCATTATTTAATCAGGATATGTATTAAATATTTATAAAAAAATTTATTTCTATCAAAAAACTTCACAATTTGTTTAACGATTTTTACATCTATGTATACAATATTGTTTGGAGTCTAGCTAGTTTAGTTGTGCCCAAAAGACCGACTACTGATCGAGGTTAGCAATATCGAGGTTAGGCTATGTTATATTGGCGGTCCACGAAGCACATACTTAGGTTATAGGGCCCATTGTGATACCATATATTTATTTTACCATCTTTCCGCTGTTATTTAAGCATACTGTGGACGGAATTGGTTACGCCTCAACCAACCGAGCTAGTAGGGCGACAACAGGGTGCAATATCGAAGTCAATCTCAAAATTATAAATCTTCAATAAATATATTAGTTTCTCATATCAATACGGTCAAACCCGCTGACATCAAAATTAAACATTTTTCAACAACTTCACTTGAGACATAAATTTTATTGCTCCGAAATTATAACAAGATCACTTAATGCACTCATTTTTCTAAGTAATGTCACAAATATTAAGAAGTTTCAAGAATAGCTTAAAACTTGAATGTATCTATTATTAAACAAAATTAAAGTGATTTATATTTTTCTTCTATATAGAGGTCTTGTTCGAGGTTTTAGATCAGATTTTTTATTTTTATTTGATTATACATTGTCTATTTTTATATTATCAAATGAGATGTTTGAGTGAGGTCATCCATATTATTCTGGATAATATCTATTTGGGAAGTTCGATGTTCAATAAATATAATGTAAAAATGTAATAACCATAATAATTCATTTAGGGAATTGAAACTTTTGTACAATCATTAAGGATTCAAGGAATAAAAACTTTCATAGATATTGAAAATAAATTTGATCATTTTGGATTATTTCGAGCTCTTCTAAAGAAGAACTATCTCTCGAATAACTGTGTAAAGGCTTCTAACACGCAATCTTGTTATATGACTTGAAGGCTTCCGTTAACAAATTTGGTTTGATCCTATTCTATGGTTCCTAATGGAAACCAATTGTTTTTATAAAAAATGTTTCTATAAACTTATTTCACTTATAATTGTTTTCGTAAAATTCAGAATCCAATTTTCATAGTAGTTTAGTGGCAATATTTGAATGAAATAAATTTTGCGCGATTTGTTTTGAAAATAACTCTAATTGGTCACCGTTTGGTCATAATCGGTCTTCTATTTCTTTGATGTTTTTAAAATTAAGCTTTTATTTGAAGGAATTTCTTGGATTTTCAAATAAAATTGACCGATTATGACCAAAATGATCAAAATCATGTATTTTTAGTTATTCTAATATTTTGTTTTATTTAACAAACTAATAAACGCATTTTATTAACATTTTTTTATTTTTAATTTGTTCCATGTTCGAAAATGTCCAGAAGGTAAGCGATTCTTTCTGTTCAAAACTACAAACACGTGAAAAATGCTGCCCATTTTTCGAAAATCCGGAGCCCGGGCTAAGTATCGATTTCATTTTAATTTTTTTTATTAAGTAGTTAGTCAAAATGGTGTTTTGTTTTTTATATTTATTATCTCTTTTAACTCTTTAAATAATATAATGAAAGATATTATTTTTGAAACAACTAATTGCTTACTTTATAGACATTTGAATCATAATGCATATTTCTTGGATTGTTTTTATTGTAGGAATAAACACAGCATGGATTTTTGGAATTATTCGCAATTAGTCAAAATATTATGGGATAATGTAGCTTTTAAATTGTCAAAAAAAAAAACTGCGGTTTTGTAAGTACTTTGCACGGGAAATTTTTTAATTACGATTCGTGATAAAGAAGATAATTGACTAATAATACAAAATGTATAACCCAAGGCGTAAAAAAACTACTTTGTAAAGTAATCGACTCGTGTGTTACAAAATTTTTGACTTATTGCAAATAGTTTCAGAAAATTTGCCATGGCTTTTTATCTATATTTTTTTCATTTTTTTGGAATATTTGAAGTAAAATATCTACGGCTTCATCGAAAGTTAGGTATCGCTAAAATAATGACAATTTCGCAACACACTTACAGCAGGGAAAGCTGACTTTTTGAGATGTTGCATAGAGTATTGGATAATGCCATTTTCAATAAATTTAGTGCCACTTGGGATTCTTCTCTAAACAGGGTGATGGTACACCCATTCTTCTACCACTAGTTTTTGTAAATTAGACTAAGAGCCTTAAATTATGACGGATCCTCAGGTCATAGTCTCAAATATTCAAATATACTTACCAAGTATTTTGGAAATTTTATTTTTCCAAACATCAAGAGTCTGTATTTAAAAAAAAAAACGTTTTTCCAATTATAAGTGTGCCAAAAATTGTCCTATTTATCGTTACCTAACATTTTATGAAGTCCTGCTACCCTAACTTACACTACCCTGTATACATTTGGACCATATTAAATTTTTTTTATTACAATTGTTGTATTTATACCAAAGTTTTTCAGTTTTCAATGAAACAACTATTTTTACATTCCTTCTAGACATTTATGTCCTTACACTTTTTAAAAGTATATGGTAAAGAAAAATTGTATAAATCCATCAAAAACTTTAATGGTAAATAAGAACCTGTTTGGCACACATTTCTTAAACAAATTCCATAAATAATTTTTTTACAATACAATTTTCGATTAAATATAATTTAGTTTTACCCATTTTGTTACACATTTTAAAGATGGCGTCGAATAGTTTCATTAATCACTACATGCCATACGTATAACACATATATACATAATGGTTTTTTGTACCATAAAACTACTTTAGAGATCTTTCCATTTCAAAATGGTTTGATATAATAGTTTTTTGCTCGTACACACAAAGTTTTTTTCTTCTTCTCCCCAAAAACAATTCCCAAACAAAAGAAATAAGAGTTCAGGTTAAAATAATATACTCACTTCTACAGTTTTCTCCTTCTGTTGTGATTCGTAGTCGTAGAAAAAGTGTATAGTAATCATTTCACGTCATGTTTTCCTGCAATTAATCAAATAGTAAAAAAAAAGTTTTTTTTTCTCTGTTGGTTGTATACAAAGAAAAAGGCCTTTTGTTGTATAAATAATATTTCTATTAATGATGATAATTTTCTATTGTTTAATAGTTAGTTGTAAGGTCCTGTTCATCCATCCTGGTACAAATGAATCATTGTTGGGTAGTTGTTACCGAATAAAATCAATTCTATGATTCAATTCTCGATAAAATATTCTGAACAACTAATCACCCAGAAATTTCAGGGCACCTCTACATGAATGTCACCTTTGGTGGTAGATAATAAATCTAAATTGCAATCGTTGGACAAGGCTTTAATAGCAAGGTGTTAGATATGATAGCTAGAAGTTTGAAGCTTGATTGATTTACCAATTCATTTTAAATCATTAATTATACCCAAAGCAATTTAAAAATAAATAAATTTGGAAAACGTTAGATATTTTCTAATCGATTTCCGAAAATATAATAGGTTAAAGCAAGGAATTATCATTTTTATTGAATATTTAATTAAACTGTAATCATGTTCCTATGTATGCTTAGATCTTTAAAACTACGCAACGGATTTTGATGTGATGTTTTTTCTCATTCAAGAGGAAGATTTTTATGTATAATACATGCATTATATAGTAGAGTAAGGTATTCAAATAGAGGTTGAAAGGGATATGCTTCAAAAACTTAAAAAGTTGTGCATCGATTAAGCTCAAAAATTCACAAGATGTAAAAGCAACTTCAAGGATTGTTTGTATCTATTTTAATCTTCGGGGGGTGGAAAGATGGAGCGAGAAAGTGGGGATGAATAATCGAATATTTTCGATGACGTGTACATTACAAAACTGTAACCCCTACGCAAGGGGGTGTTGGGGGAGGGGTGAAAGTGGAGATGTTGCCGAGGAAAATGGGTAGTTCACAACTATCAATAATTACAAGGCTATTTAGCGGAATTTAATAAAATACAGTTAATTATTTAAGTTGTATTTTGACTACATATAATCAGAAAACTCATTGAATATCAATGGCCACTTTTTTGCCACTAAATTTATCAAGAACAATCTTAGATTTTGTGTGACTTCAACAGTCATCAAATTTTTGAAATAACCTCGGACATTCAACGAAATTATGTAAAGTTACAACCGTAAAATTAATTAAAATAATTAATTAGTAATTTATAGAAATCATATTAAATTATTTTGAAAAATATATTTCGACAATTGAATAATGCGACAAGCGATATTTTGATGACCCAAGAAGTCAAACTATCAATTTTTACTAATAAGATTTCTTGGTATTCTTGTCACTATTTTACACTTTTACTGCTCATTTTAAAAGCTTTTTAGATATCTGTTTTATTTGAAATAAACTATCAACCCTATATTGAAAATTCTACGTTTATTTTGTATAAACATTCCTAATAATAAATCCTCTACAATAAATAAAATATCATTCAGAGATCAGTGAGTGGTAGATATATCATCGTACCCATCCTTATTACCACAATGAGGTAGAACAAATAATTTTGAACAATGAAAATTGAATTTGTTTCGAACACATATATATATACATTCATACACATAAAACAAACAAAAAATCGTTTTGTTTGAAACAACTGAATAATAACATTGTGTAATTTAAAATTCATTTGTTTTTGGTGGCCTTTTTTTACTATACACCATATAATATATAAGGTTCTATCTCCTCTCTATACTACCAACCTAATAATATAAAAGATTTTTAAAACAGTGGGACGAGTGCATTATATTATTATTTTTAACAGATTAATAGAAGTTTTATTGGTTTTATCCCTGAAAATAAAAAACAATTATTGTATAAATTGAATTGGTTGAATTTACGGCCGTTGCGTACTTTTTACTGCGCATGATGCTGTCTTAGAATTGATAACAATAGAAATTGTTTTCAATTACTTTCAATTGATTGAAAACAAAAGATAGCCTGATGCGCAGTACAATGTACGCAACGACCTAGGGCTAGATCTCGCCCAAATAGGCGCCTTTTTTCTTGCCACCCTCTCCACTCACGTTTCACGCCTTTTGTTCTTGATTTCTACACTTTCAGATATCGAAACGAATACCTTCCGACATTTTAAAAATTGAAATCTTTGGTGTTATTAAATGTCGGGCATGTTTTTATTTAATATCGGATGAAATCATTCGATTACAAAAGTTTCATAGAGATAGCTGCTCGAATTTCTTGAATAATACTTACGATGACTCCAGACTTATTCAGTTTGTAGTAAAATTGAAGCGAAGAAAGGAAAGGTTCAAAGGATAGGAAATTAAAAATACTGTCTTGAGCAAAGAAGAAAATCAGTTTTTCTAGAATCTTTTTCAGATAATGAATTCGCCATCTTAGACATCAAGTTTAAAACTTGATTTAGTACCAAAAGAGAACTTTAAAATACGATGAAGTTACAAATACGATGTATAGAAATGACGTCACTTATAGTATGCCCTCTTTGTCTGATTAGAAGTTTTGAACGTTCAAATCAGGTATATAATAAGTAAATGAAGGTATTCCTAACGGCTTGTGACTAAAAGTAGTTTTACACGAAAAATTCCAAAAATGGTTATAAAAACGACATAAAGCAGTAAAAAAATTTGACCGTCTCTGTTAGGTGTTATAAATTTTTAAAACTGTCGGTATTAAACATTTAAGGATTGGAATCCAAGCTATTTAGAAGACATTTTTGAACATTCTTAGTTCGCGTTTGTGCTACAGAAAGCAACTTTGTAATCCAAACTAGATATGTCTAAATAAACAAATTGGGGATGCTTGGGAGGTGCTTAGTAGGATGAAATTAGCAGATTTGTTTATGCAAAAGCAATTTACAAATATTACTTTTTAACGAATAGGTATTTAGTTTAATCTAGAAGTGTACTACAAACTGTAAAGACGAGTAGTTTTCGTTGCGTTTACAGTTTTACTGCGCTAATACAACTATTATTGAGAGGACTATATTTTAGAAATGTCGTTAGAAATACATGAATACATAAAATTATTTCACCATCTCCGTTATTCTCACTATCAGAAAGTTATTCCTTGGAGAATCACATCCAACGCGGATTGTATTTTTTTTCATATTATTTTTGGTGGTTTATAGAGTGAGAATGAGGTGAGAAAGGAAGATTTTTATGTGTATACATCGTGTTGTGTAAAGGAAAACAAAACACAGTCAGTACATGTAACAAAAAAATATGAACATTAAAATATTGTTCTGAATATGATATTCGTGCGTGTCTGTAAATTTCTGGTGGGCCACATTCTCTTTTTATACACTACACTCAAAATATACATGGAACAGTTATACATAGATTTTTTTTTGTATGTTGTTAATGTTTAATATATAAATATTTTTCTATAGATTTATTAATTGTTTAATTTAAAATAGAGGGGAACTTTTTTAATTACGGTATCGAATTTATATTCGATGTTATCAATGGTCGTGGGCAATGTTATCAAAATCTAAAACGCTAAATTATTGAAAAGTAAAATATTTACAAAGCTTTTTATTAACTTCTTTTTTCTTACTTTTATATTCTTATTTCAAGAAAAATTTTATTGTGTCAAAAAAATGGTTCCCCTGTGCAAGGAAAAATTAAATGTCGAAAGAAATTTTTGTGATTTAATAGACTTAAAATAATTCATATTAATTTAACTAAAACTCACAATTAATTGAAATTTCAGTCTCTGTTTGAATAATTTATTGTTATAAATAGTGATGATTTTCAATTAGAAATCCATTAACCTTTGAATTTTTGAACTTTTAAAGAATTTATCATTTATTGATATTGATAAATTTTAATTTATTAATGCAAAACATTTTGTTTTATTAATAACTGAAGTCTAAAAATATCTGTATATTCTGTATTATCTGTCTAAGAAGATCTTGTATATTATTTGCTTTTATTTCTAAATGATCCATTTTTTGAATCAATCATCTATTTCCCATTATTTACGCATTAGTTAAGAAGAATATTTATTTTGGATAAAAGCATTAAACAAAGACAGTTGGAAAGAAAAAACCATTTGAAACTTGGCACGTTTCTCTTACAGGCATTCGCTACTCTGAGCGTACAGTAACAAATTCAACTGGTACTTTTTTGGATGACTCGGAGTGAACGACGACTTTTTCACACTTATATTTCGCTTACCTACGCTTACAAAACCCCTACAAAAAACAAGAATATAATTCTAAAATCGAGTGTATATGTCACCGTAATATTGTAATTCCCGTTACATTGTAATCTGAACAGACCAACAAAACATTACGCAGTGAATTGATTTTTGTTATTAGGCTAATAGGATATTCATATTATCATGTAGCAATGGTACAATATGTTGTTAGATTCAAGGTATATTATTTAAAGTTATGTTTAAAGTTAGAATATGGTATAACAACTTACTCATCAATAATTCATGATTTATGTTGAGTATGATTAACTAAAGAATATGCAATGGTTAGATGGTAAATATGTAGAAGAATCGAAAATAAAACCACATTGACAATCAATCCACAGCCTATCTACATTCGAAATAAATACGCTCCTTTCAATACAAATTTTATATAGTAAATAGCGATACCTGTATAAGAGGTAGAGAATGATTCAAGGTAGATTTTACCCTAGATGCTACATCATTCGCGGCTAGTGTACTTTGAATCATTCTTCAAAAGGTACCTCGTATTGAAGGTTCACTACCTGCCTCTACAATAAAATAACTTATTCAATAGCTCAATGGATTACAATAAAACATTTTGTTACTTAATACATGTATACTCTATAAATATATCATAATGCTTCCTTCTTTTGTTAATAACATTATACATTATTATAATTCATATTTTTGGTTTGATGAACCAAACCATCGAACATAAAAACATCACTCTTGGTACATGTTAAGGAATTACCAAAAATATATTATAATGTATATCTATTGATTATTAATTTAGGTCAGATCCATTACAACATTAAAGGTTTTACGTATAGAAGGTGTATTATATTTTTTATTTATTTATAGTTTCGTGAATAATATATTATTATTAATATATTCAAGTAGTGAGTGGAATATAATGATTGGTTTTTTTTTTTTTTTAAATATAGAAATTCTAGGTACATTGGATTATATTCTCTTGTAATACACATTTTTTGTGTGTGCTTTCATTATTATTTTTTTGTTTTACTACACTGACCGGTACAACAAATCAAATAATTCACCCTGTAAGCCTACTTGAGTCGAAGCTGTGTCTCGAAAATTTCTCTATTCCGTTCAAATTTTATGCATCCGAGGTAAACTTATAAATCCATCGAAAGTATGTTTAAGAACCGTGTCTTAATTTTCTGAATTTAAATTTCTTATATTTCTAAGCCTCCATTTAGTATAATTAAGTATTTGAGGCTTGAAGTAATTCACGGGTTGAAATTATTTCTCGGTCTCAAGCTCAAGAAAATTTTTACTGTTAGAATTAAGTTCTCAAATCGTTAAATTAAGTATGTATTAACTAAACCTCCAAGTGAAGGTGTTAAATTTAATTCCAGTAATTTTTTTCCTGTTTATTTATAGTAAAACCGTATGAAGTATCGAGATAAATAATGGTCATTGGCTATGGTCTCGATAAATACTAGTTTCTATTATCTCATATTTTTAACCAATCAGTGTGCCTCCAAAATTTAAAAATACTATTTACTTCACATTAATAAAACATTTCAAGTGAAAGTTAAATATGTTACTAATTGTTTTTTTATCGATTTAGTATGTTTTAGTTTTTTATTTATGTTTTTTTTTTCTTTTTTTGAGGAATATTTAATTAGTATAATTTAAAATCGATTTAGAACTTCTCAAAAGCGTGCTAGGTGGTTGAATGTCTTTCAAAATTGATTATCTTTTGAAAATAATAATTCACCAATTCAAATTTAATCTATCATTTTAAAACTTTTTTGTTATAAATAAGTAGATATTTCGACTAAAATGAAGTACGACTAGAATTTTTTTCCAGTCTAAAGTTTTTAATCTGATTATTTATAGTTCTATTTTCATGAACACAAAGCATAAAATGTAAACATTTTAAATCAAAGTTATAAAGATGCAGCATGGAATAGCAATGAACCAATACTAACATCGACAAATATGACAAATAGGAAATAACTGAATCGAAGTCGAAAGTTTAAAAAATTCGATATTCAAAAAATTAGGCAGACTTGTCATTAGTTTCTACTTTACATTGGACTCATTGAAAAAAGAAGTTTAAAATCTGTTTCTAAGGAAGAAGATGCGGATAATTATTTAATGATACATTTTATAAAAATTTGATTTCAATATGAACTAACGAACGGCGTTTGCAAAAGATAAAACAAGTATAATTAATTGCCATAAATAGCCTTGAGATATTCAAAATATATTTTTGTTCATAATTATTAAAATATCTTAAAAAATTGTTTAAAATTTATTAATTTTTTTTTACCTGTTTTAACGAAAAAATGCAATTACTTGTTTCTCAAGGGTATAAGTTTTTTAAAGCGTCATTTTATTAATAATTCAATATTTTTAATGACTGTTAATAGAATATATTAAATAGAAACAATTCCTTATTCTTCCAACAAAGAAATCGATAAATATTTGAGAAATATAAATTTGATTGTATTTGTTTCAATTTATGAATTTCGCGTTCCCTCCATATTTCTTGCAAATTCTGGTCAAAGCCGGTTAAAGATGTTCAAATATTTTTGAAAGATTACACATATCATTGTACAATCCCAAAGTATATTTTTAACAAATTATAGATTTTTTTCATGAAAAAATAATTAGACAAATCATAACAAAAATATTAACAAATATTTTTGATTCACCAGGAAAATTACATATTGCGCTTGCGTATAATATTTTTAAAAATTCATCTACAAATATTAAACAAAATATAAAAACAAGAACCGGAATGTACTTGATATTTTTACCATCTTAATACGAATTTAATTGGTTAATTTCATGGAACTAAAATAAAAACAAAAAAATTGACCTCGTTGCTATGTTTTGTTTTTTGTTTTAGAAAATTTAAATTATTTTATAATTAAGTATTAGATATTTTGATAGAATAATACGGGGCAAGGTATATTTACGTAAAAACTTAAACTAACTGTAGAGGGTATTACCTTAAAAGACCAGATCAATCAATTCCTGATAATGGATTCTCTTACTTTTTTTTTTAAATTATAGTGAATATTTTCATTTTAAAAATAAAAAATAAAAACATTACTGGAGTTAACTAAGTAACCAGTAACTGCGTTACTGGTGTTAACTTGGCTATTCTTATAAGAAGTAAATATTTATTTAGTCATCAATCTGAATACTTCAAAAAAATTAGTATTTGACTGGTAAAATATCAAAGTACAGCAATATTTTCATGTACCAAGAAAATATCTACTTGCTACCATTTTAAGAACATATTTTCTTATAATAATTACTTTTTTCTTACTGTTTCGATTTTTAAGAAAAATACGTAAAATTTGAAGGCAAATAGTGTTATTTTCTACAACTTTGTTTATAATGGGTGCCCTTTCAAGGCAAAAACCGCTCTTTTTCGGGATAAATAAAGAGCCATCAATGTAAAATTATGATTGATTTTTGTAGGAAATAAATTTCTCTAAAACTTTTTTGGTTTCAATCATATATTTTTATAGATATTTGAGATATTAGGGGAAAATACATTTTTCGAAGTGTCTCAGTTTTCTCAATAAAAAGTGAAGATTTAAAAATAATGACATGGGTGGCCTCTGTTATAGATAGATATTTGAAAAACGGAAGTTAAACCCCATTATTATTATTATTATTTAATTTGTCAAGAAATTTCAAAACTTAAAAAAATGACGTTTTGAAGTATCGAAAATTACTAGAAAAAACTTATTTTATGACAAAAATTAGGAATAATTTTCAATTTTTTGTTTTGTTATTTTGTTTCTATGGTGTCAAAAATAATTTACTAGTCTGCAATCTTTATTGTAAAACCGAATTACATAAATTTTGATTTTCGTGGCAAAAATAATCTTTCCCTACAACGGAATTCAAAACTTAAAAAACAATTCATGTAATTAAAACAAGTAGTTAACGAAAAAAAATCCTAATAATACTTTTTAAAATTAAAAGCTCATTATCATCACAAAATAAAAATACAAACCATTCCCACAGAATCAATTAAAAACGATTTAACTAAAAAAAATTACCGAAACTAAATAATTTAAAAAATTTTTTTACACAGTCCAATAATAACCCATAGATAATATGAGAGATGTCCAACCGTCTGTCTGTCTGTCGGATCCATGATCATTTCATCCGCCATAACATAGGTAGTAGTATAACATACATTCATATATATACAAAACGAATATAACATGTCTGAGAGAGAGACTGTCGGTCTAATTAGAAATGCTGTCATACTAAATGATAAATGATTCACCCGAAAAAGAGAGAGATCCCACCCCCTAAACATAAACTGAAAACATTTCTGTATGTTATGCTGTTTACTTCACTTCACTTCACGTTCGTTTTTGAAATCAATGAGACTGTGCATTATATATATCTTCACATGATTACAAATAATCACAGTCTAAGTGATTGTGAAAGGAAATGTCGTACCCTCGTCATCATCAACCCCTGGAATTATATCAGGGATCGTGGCAGGCCGTGGCAACAGAAGCAGAATATATATATTTTAGTATTGTTATCTTTATTCAATACATTTTAAAGTTGTATATTATCAGCATGTTGTTCTTGTCTATTTCTATATTTACAAATACTGTTATTATTTGTGAGACGAACCATGTTTTTCCAATATACAACAACAACAACAACAACAAAAAGGTTGAGTTTTTTTTGGTAGTTTTTGTATGAGTAAGGAAATTCGTTGCATATTTTTGTTGGAGGTAATTTTTTAAGTTCGTTCGTTTAAAATGAACGTAAACTATTTTCAATTATGTTCAAACAGTCGGCTTTTTAATTAACATTTCAGTATTTTAAAATTATTTTAATTAAAAAACAAGTGACAATAAACAATTGACTGAGTTAATTGTTGAAAAAACCTGTATAGAAACTGTTGAAAGTCATGTGCTTGAATTTCGAAAGTATTTTTTAGGATGTTTTTTCCTTTTTCGAGAATCTTTCACAAGGCCACAGGTTACAGCTACCTCAAAATTGTCAAATGCCAATTCTTTATAATTTTGGACAAAGTGGACACCAAATTTTGTACTAATTTGAGCCGTCAATCACAAACAGTGACGTTTACGAAAATCTATTTCCAACAAAAGCTACATATTTTTTTTATAAGGAACATTTTTTACATTTAAACTTTTTTCTGTCTCTAACAGCTTATATAATGGGTCCCACAGCCCCAAAACGCAATTGACCTAAGTTGCTCATTTACGCACTCAAACTCACTTTTTACGTCCTGAGCATAAAAATTTCAGCTTGATATCTTTATTCATTTTTTAGTTATCGTGATCACAAACAGATAGACAGACGAACAACCGAAAATGGACGAATTTATAAAAAAAAAAGCGTTATAACCCTCATTTATTTCAATTATAACAAGATAAAACAAGATAATATCTATCCACTGGTTTTCAAACTGGACCTTCTTTTATAAATGTTTACTTATTTCAACCAAAAAATTGATCTGCTGTGCATATCATTTTCAAAATTTAAGACTTTTACAACAACTTTAAATTTAGCAAACAATAAATTTTAAAAGTTGTAAAAGAAATTTCAGATTTTACAAATTATCAAATGATCGTTTTCTTTAAGTTTAAGTAGGTACTATTATAGCAGAGTACTTTTAGGTTTTTAACGTTCTGCTTGTGAGAAAGACTCACAATATTTCCATTAAACTTTTCATAGGTCTTTGGGGGTGTTTTGATTTGAGCTTGGTTGTGTGAATCATAAGGGAACCCGTAGAAAGTAGCTAAAAATTAAAGAACAGAATATTAATAAAACTAGGATGCATTATACTTATTTTCCTATTAAAAATTGTTGCTTTAAAATAATTAAAATAATTCAATTTTAATAATTATTTTTAAATTAAGCTTTCTATTAGAGAGATTATTTTCCTTTAAAAAAAATTAGTTTTTTGTGTTATTTAAACAAAGTGGTTTACATTAATATTCCACATATATAACACAAAAATAAAAATAAATTTTGCAAAGATAAAACATAAAATGTGTCACATTTTAAGATGATCTTAATAATGTAATATAATAAATATAAATATTATTTATATGTTTATAATCCAATTGAGATTATCAAAGGCTTTTCAAAAGATTTACATTTACAAGAAGTATAAGATCACATTCGTAATGGCTACCACTACCAGTGTATGATATATAAATATGATGATCATTCATAATAATAATAATATTATAATAATTATATTTTATTAAAATATGATTTATGATGTATGATATTTATAAGAGCAACACTTACGTTTCTACTGACAAAAAGAATTTCATCGTTATATTTAATATTATATTATGTACGTGTATGAAGTATGATGTATATTAGACTGGCTGATTTTTAAAAAGTTTCCAATCTTATATTCAAATGGAAAAAAATTCGTGGCACAGGAGCTGCAATAGCTAAGCGAATTCCCTCAGAGATTGAAAAAATAACACATTTTTCTTAAAATCGTATATTGTATTTTTTAAACTCATAGTCTCTGCTTGAGCTGAAACTTTGCAGGCAGGCTCGTGGTAACGTAGAAAGAAGAACACAAATTAAAAAACAAATAATAAAATAAAGGAGTATAATAAAAATTTGGTTTTTGTGTCTTAGTTTTTTATATGTTTTAGTTTCAAAATGAGCTTATGGGGCTTTTCGCGATTTTTCAGTTTCTATTCTGTTTTCAAAATATAAAGGTGAAAACTTTTTTAAAAATCAACTTGTATGCATTCATGGACGGCTGAAAACTTTTAGTTTCTATACTTTTGAATGATGTATGTGGCAATCTTTGATATTTTTTATTTTGCAAATATTTATCATATGCGTATCTCTAGAAAATGTGTATTTTATTCAAGTCTACGCAGACTGTCAATACAGGATTGAATACTCAAAATAAAGATACTTACAATTGCGAATTTCGAAATTTTTTGTAACCGTAGGCTCTGAGGTAAAACTTATTGCAGGAGCTAGCTCTCATGTTCATAGCTGAGTATTTTCTGAAAAAAAACATATTTTGTTATTTTATAATGAATAACGTCCTAATTGAAATTTGTCTCTATCTATTACCAAAAAGCACTTTTGAACTAGAGCTATTTTTTCCCGTTCTCGTTATGTTACATCTACAATAGTATAAGGCAAATTACATCAGGACACCATATTATGACCACTTTGGAACTGTTTTGATTATGACTTGATCGTGATATTATTTTATCTAATGCTAAAATAGGTTCCAAATTATAAGACCTACTGTTTTTCATGAAATGGCGGATCTTAAACAATTCGTACAATCTCTTTGGATTAGGGGCCTCTAGAATGAATGTCGATTTTATTATATTAGGATATGATGTAATTAGTGATAAAAGTTGAGTGTATGGTTAAACCTCACAAAAATTTTAATTTCGATGAAAATAAAAATCATACTATTAACAGAGTATTAGTATCGAGAAATTTACTTATTTTAATTACGATTTATATTGAACAATTAGCGAGGTACTGAAATTGCAACATTTTTTACTATTATTTGGTGGTATGACACCTGATAATGTCACGAAAAAGTTGAATTCAAGGCGGCTTAATTAAACTTTGTAATTCTTTTCCGAACTCTCGCAATTAGTATGTTGTATTTATGTTCATAAAACATCATTCTTATCATTCATTATTAAGTTACATACTCCCCCTAAGTGACAAAGTTCACGTAAATTTTTGCTAGAACTTTCTAAGCAGGTCATCATATTATGGTCGCTTTGAAAGTTCTTTTAATCATAATTTAAAATAAAGTGTATACACACTACTTATACGTTTAAGTGTTTATGTACAGGAGTAGTCCCGATGTATTGTCGTAGATATTGGACAAATGTGTAATATTTATGACATTGTAAGAATGTTTTCATGATTTTTGAATAAATAAATGAATTATGAAATTTCGTAAAAATCAAAATTTATGTACAAATATACTTATATTCTGATTTTTAGTCATAAAAGCACATTATTGTCTTATTATATGAAAATTAAATACGTTATTTTTAAGCAACCGCCTGTGGTTTTTAGCTCATATCAAAATAATCTGTGATGTGGTTGATTACTTTTCTACAAGATGATGCACGATGGATATTAAAAGTCGTCAAAGCAAATGGTTTTGTTGTAACAATATCTTCTCTGCTTGCTTTAATTAACCTCTATTTTCAATACACTACTCACTTCTTTCCAACGTTCATCTGCTTTGCTTGCTGCAACCTAATGCTATATAGTGTTGTCTGTGGCGGTTCTTTGGCTATGTTTCAAATCAGTTTTAATTTATTATCATAAAATATGTCATGGTATGTTTTTGTGTGTATACGTCAATTATACACACATAGAAATATCATATGAGGAAAATATATAATTAGTGTGTTCTAGCGTAGAACGTTAGTTTGTTATTTGAGAAAATTGAATGTTCATTAAAATATCTGGATGTTGGTTTTTTTTGTTGTTGTGTTTTCGTACTGCCTACATTCTTAAGAATTGTAAATGAAACATTTGGATTTAATTATTGAAACAATAATATTATTAAAGACGTTCTATATGAGACAATACAGACATTCTACGTGCAAAAAAATTGAAAATACTCAGACTAGACGAAAAGTTTTGTAAATATTTTTTACCTATAACTCTTGTTTATCAATTAATGTATATCAAACTGTCAATAGATTTTCGCGTAATCGTTTAACAGTTCTTAGCACCAAAGAAAAATTTATGCTCGACAGGTTTTTCATTCAAGAACATGAGGCCCACGATTGATAGTTCATTCTCCCTTATTTTCTTATTAGTCTTATTACTAGCGTACATTTTTTGCTAAAAATTCAAAATTTGTGGTGATACCTCCGAAAGTATTAAGTTATTTAAACAATCGTGCTTTTAATGGAAAGTTTGTTAGCTGTGGATGGAAAAACAAACATTCCAAGCTTCAACTAACTGCAATTAATTTCATGTTAGCTTTACTATCGGTGCAATCTTTTGAAGAATAAATAATTAATTCTGAAATATTAAAAGTCTTAAAGACTTCATCGGTTATTACACAAAAAGCTACCTGCTAATTTACACAACTATTTACTATTAAACTCACATAAGACTGTCTGCTTCATGTCTGCTTTCTTTCATAAAATTTTTTCTACTACATGACTATCTCCTCCAAAGCTTGTAGTGGTGTGCTCAAATTTCACATTTGTGTGAATAAGTGCCCGACCGAAGCTTCGGTTTTGAATTTGGCTATATTGGTCAAAAAACCACCCACGGCAAAACCTTTGGCTTTGGTCCGAAAACCATATGAAGCAATATAACAACTCCTAGAGATAATTTAAATTACCTTTCTATCTCAGTCAATACAAAAAACCTTCAATATTAATGTTTTAAAATAATTCATATTATTAATTGTAGCTTGTAGCCAATCTTGAATAAAACCTTCTTAAATCTTTAAAGACTCCTACGTCTACTTCGATCGAAGGTTTTAGTGATATCCGATTAATCGACTTTGTCTTCGTCCAAAAATCGCTCTACGATCGAACGCTAGTATGAATTCATTTCTCAATTAATTTCATGTCAGGTTTTACAAAAAATTCAAAAACATTCTTTCACAATTCTTCCCTAAATTCAAAGGGAATCCTTAATGAGCAAATAAAGTCTATAATGAATAATTGTAAATAATATTGCTTGGATATATGTAACTTTTGTGGGAATTTTACTATTATAAAACCATATAAATCCACACATTTTTTCAAGGATCAAAATCTCTCATATATTATAATCCCAACTTCCTTATATGTCATAAAATTAGTAATCGTAATCATTTATAAAATAATTTCAGAAAACTAAACCAAGAATTAAAAGAACAGACATTTAAAATCCAAACATCCACAACCACAGCTTTAAAAGCAAATAAAATTAATGTCTTTATCAAATACTGAATACAATGATAAATTAGTATTGCATTGTATTAAAGAAACAGTATTTGTTATAAAAAGTTTTTTTTATTTATTTCAAAGATGAATCTTAATATCGGTCCAGGGCCTGGTGTAGTATTTGTCTGTTTTCTTAGAACGTTTGACAATTTTTTAAATAAATATTTCCCGAAAAAAAATTTTATAAATGCAATTTCTACGTGCAACATGAAAATTGAAATGAACCTATTTACTTTTTCAGAAACTTTGTATTGGAATATAGAATTCGTTGTTGCGTTTACAAATTTAATTCACTAATACAGCCACTATTTAGAGAACAATATTTTTTCTCTTTCTGAGAAACCGAATTTTTACGATAGAACACCTTAAGGTAGTACTATCGGTAATAGACTTTGCATTCAGAATTTCATGAAACTTGGCATAGTTGTCCATTATTATATCATAATTAACCAGTTAAATTTTTAGGGGCTTTCAGAGAACTGAAAAAAATATATTTTAAAGATATTTTAACATTGATCCTTATGGAAAATCACAGATTTTATTTTATTTCACAAAACTGGACGTTCAGATTTTCAGTTCTCTGAAGGCTCCTAAAAATTTAGCTAGTTAATTATGATATAATAATGGACAACTATGCCAAGTTTCATTAAATTGTGAATGCAAAGTTTATTACCGATAGTACTACCTTAAGAAGATAATTGAAAAAAAAATTTCAAACATCATTTTGCCCCAATCCAGAAAAAAACGAAAACTTTGTGGCTCAAAACCTTAAAAATTGCAACTTTCAATGTTTCTGACAACATAACACTTTCTATGTTGAGCAAATGATAAAATTCTGATTTGAATATAGTTCTACAGTTTTTTATAAGGAAAATTTGTTAGGCACGACATCAAATTTTAAACCATTATAAAATAACTATCCGATTGTACATCCGGCCCCATCCTACTATTATCACAGTTCAGTTAGAGAATCTATTTTACCTTATAGGTAAAATTCTTCTTTTTTTTTGAAACCAGCATGTGATCAAAACATCTGACTTTGTGCTATGTATACCAAAAATGTATTACTTTTGTAGTTTTAAAAATATTTTATCTCCCCTTTCTGATATTAGAAATAATATACTTAAGTCGTTCTGACTAAGGTCTTCGTGTCGTCTGGTGGTATGAATGAAAGAATGGAATGATATCTCATTTTATTCAGTAACACAAATGTACATTATTTTTTGTTTATTAAGTTATTTATCATTTTCAAGGATTCACCAAAGAGAGTCATGTTTTTATGTACAGGATAAAATGTTTCTATTAAGTAGTAATCATTATATAAAATGACCTTGAAAGATTAATTTAGTTATGTTTAAGGTAATTTATGGATGATGAACTAAATTACTTTATTATCATTTTTTCATAAAATTTTAGACGAAATTATTTTTGGTGTTTCTCACATAAACTTTAATAACTAACTGCAATAAGAAACTATTATTTTGATTATACGAATTGGAATCGTTGAAATATGAGTCATCACTGTCAAAAACAAAGTTATTCACTATAATGGAGCTGTGGTTCATGTCAAAATTAAAGGTGTAAGCACAGCCTTCTTATGAAGCTTTAAATTCGAAAACTATCGACTGATAATACAAGAACGCAAAACTTACATAGTTACATTTGCTTTATGATTTTAAACATTTTCTTTCTTCGAAATTTTCTTCAATATACTAATTTGAAAAGAGGAAGCTCTTTCTTTTTTCATTGTTTTTTTAAATAAGGTCCTTAAAATTTTTTTCTAAATCCATTAAATATTAATGAAGCTTAAGATTTGAAGAATATTGTACACAAACTTTATTTTGCTAATGAATTTGAAATATTTTTGAAATATAGGACCTCATAATTCTTTAAAAAAACAATTTTATTTAACAATTTACAGTTGTGTTTTGGGTTTGAAATATAAACACGTAATTACTGCTCTTTCGACCAAATATCCTGGCCTATTTTTGAAATTACTCAACTAAAACATTTAAAATATTTATGTGCATTTTCCCATAGTCTTTGTTTTTTTTCAAATTGGATTACTCGAATCGATATTTTTGAATATTTTGCTTTCCAAACCTTTCTGATTTAGAGAGTTAAAATTTGACATGGAAATAGATTCATTCTTATGCTCCTTTTACATTCGAATTTTTTCTGTTAAACACCGAAATTCATTTTAAAAAGTCATTAACTTGTTCTCTTTTTAAAATAAAATATTAATCCTTTAAAATTAAGGGAAAATGCTTCAGCCAAGAAAATATTTCCGTTCTTTTTCTGTTTCCTTGCGAATATTAAATGTAATATTTTTTTAGTAAATTGTTTTCAGTCAAGAATATTAAAATTAATGGCGTCCCTATTGAAATTCAAATCTAATTTCATGAAGATGTGTGTTATATAATCGTGAAGTCATAACCAATCACTTAGAAATTAAATGAAGTATAAAAAACAATGCATACAATTTTTTTTCTTTTAATTTAATCTGTCGGAAACAATTAATCAAAGGTAATTTCGCTATACGCATTCTTGACTAATCAGATGGAAATCAATGCCAAAACAGAATGTTAAAAAAAACGAAACGTTATAACATTTCGTGATATGTTAAAAAAATTATTATTATTATTATTACGATATGATTAATCCTCCATGTTTTTTTTTTTTTGTTAATATAAAATTACATATTCCATTCCTTTTTATAATAAAAATTTTGAAATGTAGCCAAACAACCTTTTAAATATCTGGTAGATAAAGACACATGTAATGTATCGTTTCTGTATAAAAGTGAGAGAAACAGTTTTATTGAATATAACAACACAAAATATTAGACAAAAATATTATTATAACGTTGAGAAGTTCATTTCAGAAGTGTAATGATTTATTAGTTTAATGATAAAATAATGTGAGAACGATAAATTTAAATGCGAATTAAATAATGAAAATCTCTTTAATTATCTTGAAATTATATTTAAATTCTGAGTATATTTTTAGTTTTATTTTATAAAGGTGTATGGCTCTGAAAACCTGTTAAAAAACTTTCAACCTCGGCAGAAATTTTTGTAAAAGATTTGACTGAACGAGTATCTTTGGGTTGCTCATTTTTTTCTCAAGCACTTGAATTACATAAAATTAAACGATAGTCATAATGTTTGTTCCAATTGGTTTTCGTACAACTGTTCTTTTTAACCCCCCGACCTTAAAAAGGGGGTGTTATAAGTTTGACCGCTGTGTGTATATGTTTGTGTCTGTCTGTGCCATCGTAGCGCCTAAACGGATGAACCGATTTCGATTTTTTTTTGTTTTGTTTCATAGGTAATTTAATGGAGAGTGTTCTTACCTATGTTTTAAGTGCGAGTTTAGGGTACCCGAAAAAACTAAAAAATTTGCGATTAAAATTCAAAAATCTAAATCGATTAAGCTTGGAAAAGGCTCTAAGGAAAAAGATAATTTAATAGAGAGTGGTCTTAGATATGCTTCAAGTGCGAGTTTAGGATTCCGAACCCGAAAAATTTGTCGGGGTTTTTTTATTTTGTACATTTCACTTGTTAACACAAAATATCCCTTAAACGCACGTTAAACGAACGTTTAACGCATTATAAAACGTGTGATCTTAGTTTAGAATTCGAAACTTGATTGAGACAGAAAAGTTCATAATCTAAACTCACAATTATGAATGACTCAAGAGCAAAAAGTCACTTCACATTGACTGCAAATAGTGCGAACTTTTCCAAATGACGATAGGGATTGTAAAGTGTCATTCAATTTGGTCTAGCTTGAGGAAAAAAATTAACAGTCTAACATTTTTTTGTTGGCTAGGTCATTTTTGTCGAATGAATTCCGTGTTAGAACCTAGGTTAGGAAAACAATTGGCATTAAATATTCAAGTGGCAAAATGGGTCGTTATAAGGTACTGATTTTCTTGGGAAACATAAAAATTTTCTTTCAATCTAATATTTGAAAGTAGAAACCTTGCCCACAAAAAGCGGCCCACCAATTGCCCACCAGATGGTACCATGAATTGTCAAATAATATCTATATGTGGACTGAGAAAATGAAAACAAATTTTTCGATTTGCTATCCACACGATTCACTCGCAAATTTCTCCCTATTCTCGTCGATTCTAAGATGGTTTTGACATCTTTCGAACAAAAAAATGGAGCACCGAATGACGGTTTTACACTTATTATCTATTAACATTGTATCGATAAATGTTTCAAGTTTAAGATCGCTTTGCTCTACAAATTTTTTCGATTTAACGGTATATCTTTCATGAAACGAACTACATTATTTTACATTTTCTTTAAATGAATATTATATGTTTTCTCTATCATACTCATTAATCTTATAATAGATCCATCACACACACATGTAAAAATATGTTTATCTGATAAATAATTTATCTTATTCAATAATTTCTGACACTCTATGTTTTTCTAACTTACTACACATACAAAAAAAAAGTTTTTTTTCTTCTCCCTTTCTTCTTGTGTTGTAAAATGTAACTGAAGATGATTTTTTTTTTCGTTGTATCTTTTGAAGTTTTTTGGTTTTTGATAAATATTTGGAAATTAGTCAGTTTTTGTTTAGAATCCAAATACACAAAAAGAATAAAAATTTACACCTTATCTTATTTTGAAATAGACAACACAATGAATGAATATATGGTTGATTCGAAAATGATTATAATTTTTTGTTACTTTAATGTAATTAAAAAATGATGTTATCTTAAAAAAATAGATTTCTGTTAATAACGGTTATTTTTGGAAGATAACACGTGCGGTGATTATATGGTACTCAAATTTACGAAATCATTTAGCCAGAATTTGTAAAAGCAATAGAAGACATTCGCATGTGTCCATGACTTTGACCTACAATTATCGATAAACTTTAAGTGTATTTCCTTTCGATTAAATGCAATAATGGCATAATTTAAGTCGCTTTTCCTGCGAAAGCTGACTTTTTTCGAAAAAATGTTTCAAACAAAAGTTGAAATTTTTTATGAGGATCAACTTTTTTACATAAAGTGTCATTCGATCTCTTACCGTTTAGGATCTAAATTGGCTATTAAAGCAACCCGAAGAACTAGGTCCAATCTGATGTTAGAAAAGAAGAACTAGGTCCATTATGACGTCCCCCGTTCAAACTCTACAGTGTTTGTTTGTTATTTTTGTGATTGGCTAACTACCAAACAAGCTATTAGCCATTATAGATTAAAATGACCCACTCTGTATATCTTCTTTAACCAAGACATATTCTTGCTACTAGTACTTTTTTATCCCCGAACTAAAAAAAAGGGGGTGTTATAAGCTTGACCGCACTATGTTTATCTGTCTGTCTGTGGCATCGTAACGCTTAAACGGATGAACCGATTTTGATTTTTTTCCCGTTTGTAAGGTTATTTAATGGAGAGATTCTTAGCTTTGTTTTACGTGCGAGTTTACGGATTCGTACCCGAAAAAGCTAAAAAAACGCCGATGATCTTCAAATTTGGTTCAGTTTGGAAAAAGTTTTAAGGAAAAATGGAGAGCCTTCTTAGATATGTTCCAATTGCGAGTTTAAGGTTCCGAATGTGTACTTTCTCTCTATAGCTGAAACTGCTTACACCTACTCCTCAATAATCTAATCTTGTCATAATGGACAACCTTACAATTAGATGTGTCATAGATGATGCTGATTCACTTTTCCTAAGTTTTCTTATCAATGGGAACACTACTCGTGCTGTTATTCCACCTTTTAACAAAGGTGCGCCCATTTTGTGTACAAAGTCAAATACACCGTGAACTATTTTAAAAAAGATAAACAATATGCAATGCATACAGAAAAGGTAATTTAAAATTTAACAACTAACTTAATGGTACTATAAAAAAAAGGGCAACAAAACAACAAAAAACGTCTTCTTCATAATAAAGTAGTGCAGCAAGCAACTTTATAAATACTTTAATATAATATCTTGTAACTTTATAATGAAGGTGATCATTATATTTCATCTTTATATATGATAAATATAATTTATCCTTTTTTAATAGACAGGTTTTAATAATTTTTATTTCTTGTTTTGAGTGTGTGGCTGTAAGCTGAAAGTCTTATAGCTTAGTGTGCAACAACAACAACAGTATATGATTATTCATTTATTTGTAACACAAAGAAATTAATCATTATGATTGCAAACTAATCGAAAAATAAAAGACTTACTGGGCTCGATTCCTTTTGTTTTATAACATTTTGGCATGGTTGGTACCTGTCATTTTTGTATAGTTGGTATACATGCATATTCCTGGAAGGTTTTGAATATATTTTTATTAAAGAATAAAGACTCATTTATGTTTCTACTTTAGGTATTTAGAATGTGATTTGTTAAAATAGTCAAATTTTAAAACAATAAGTTGTCGTTGGTAAAATTTCAACTGTATGCCGCAGAATGGAATTCTCAAAACTGTCTCCGTATTTAGGGTCACATAGTAAATTATACCGAATGTTTTATACGTTGTGATATAGTATTTGATATCTTCGTTCACCCAATCCATTTTGAGATTTTATGAAAAAAAATCGAGAGGTGTGGTGGGACATCAGGTAGGAACTATATTCCTTTCGTACCTTGATACATCATAAACGTAGCGCTTACTTTTTTTATTTACGAGATATTTTTTATTTTTATTTTAGATTCTTAATACAATTTCCAGGCATTCGGTACACATACTGTTTATTTTCTTTTAAGATAATTTATACTAATTATTTTATTTAGAATACTTTTGCCAAAAACTAAAACACGACTCTAATGTCTGACTGCCCAAATCATAACAACTCTCTGAATTAATTTACATTAGCAGACAGATATATGTACTATGAAAAATACTTTTTTCTATGAGACATCGTTAGAGATGTCCTAGGTTAACAAATATTTTTTTTAAAGCACGCTGTTTAATGAATAGTTTTATTAAAATTTTTGAGGACACTGATGTCAAGTAGTCAAAATAGCGGTTATAAAAACCCTCAAATGTTTGATTAGAGAGTTCATTTATACATTTGAACGGTATTGCTGTAAATTACTATAGTTTCTTAATACTTATCTACTTCATTCAATTCCTACTGCTTGTGGTATGTATGGAAATATGATTTTCCAAACAGAGATCAATTTAGTTAGATTACCACGAATTTTTAGCTATTTCTTGTTTCACGATTTTAGTTTCTAGGTAAATCATAAACTATGGAAATAAGCGTTCAATATCCTAACTTTTTCAATGCTATATTGAGTTTTTGTGTAAATAAATTTTTTTCTTACTTTTAATTTGTGATAAATGAGTTTTGGGTGAAAAAAAACTGTCCATTATATGAAATGACTGAATGTAGTAGCATGGAAGGAGCTAAAAAAAAACATTGGCAAATACAATTATGGTAACAATTGAATCAATTAAGTACATTATCTGCCGACAACATCTCTCACAACTTTATAGTTTATTGTTTTCGTAAAAGTATTTGCACAAAGACACAATAAAAACTGTTTTGTGGATTGTGTGTAATTAGGTAATTTTATCGGCTTTACTTGTATTTAAAAATTTTTTTATATGCATTTTATAGTATTTGTCAAATAATATGAATCAAGGAGACTAGAAATATGTCTATCTAATATTATAAGGTAGTATGTTGAAGTCGATTTCAATGTTTCGATTTTCGTTAAAATTTGAAAATGTCAGAGAATTTTGATGACAATATCTGAAATAAATAGTAAAAATTGATAACCATGCAATTAAATATTTTATCTATATTTTTCATTACAAAAAACTTTGGATATATAGTCTCTATGGTAGTTGCAAGCTATGACCTCACCACGTGCTATTTTCTAACCTTTCACATCGAAAGCCTTCGTACTTTTTGATGTTATCCATAAATTGATTGTCCACGATGTTTTGACTCGATAACGAAGGTCGATTGAGGCAATAAAAAAAATTTTAAGACACAGCCCTATTGAGGATGAAACAGTTGCCCCTGCTATGGGAAGAATACTTGAAAACACGAATTTTAATACTATTCTTTTAAAAGTACGAGTAAAAGTACTTTCAGAGTGATCATGGACCTACAAAGTGTTAATTTTTTACTAGTATGATTATTTTTGAACATTAATACAACATGAAATTTTGAAGGTTCGGGCAAGAATTAAAAAATTTAATTTAAACTCATAACATAGTACGAGAGTCCCAACGTTTTCGTTAGATTATTTTAAGATGATTGAATTCAGATAGGGATGAACAGCGTCTCGTATCCAGAGCAGTTGTGTATTCACTGTAGTAAAGCAACCGAATTTCAGCCTGGCAAATTAAAATTGCATTCTTAAGTTATAAAGCTACAACAAATTAAAATTATAGGCACACACTAAAATGACTGAAATGTTTTAAAAATCAACAATTCTCACAGCTTTTTCAAGAATAACAACTAGTACCCGTAATAAACGCAATTACCCTCAGGAACCAGATGGAGTTCATCCCTACCGAATTCAAATAAGGAAATATATATAAAAATCCAGTCCACTCTTACAACAATAATGATGGTCTCTTGTAATACTTTTTTGCAAATCAATTTATTAAGAAAATACTTTAAAAATACAATAAAATGAGTGACAACACATCACATTTTATGTGACACAAATGACATTACGTATTGGGTGATGGAACACATAATTAATTGTCTCTTAGTTTTTTTATTTTTTGTTTTGTTTCTCATTCTCTCGTTTGTTTTTTCTTTGTTTTCCATTAAAGTACAAAATACATAGCACAAAAATGGTAAAAGATGTGTACAGATAGTTATAAATAAATGGTTATTATTGTTTTGCAAAAGTGAAGTGCTCAGAAGTGCACACACATATAAAAAGGAAAAAAGGAGAACATTGTCTTTGTGAAGATGGATCACACAAATATCTTATTATTGTGTCAAAATACACTGTTTGTTGATTTTAAGATTTATACACTTACATGTGAAGCGATAAGAATGCAATACAAGAAATATGTATAAAAGAGTAATTACTTTTAATATAAAAATTATACAAGGTATTCAAAAAGCTCAGAGCCTCTACTTGTTGCTCACTGACAAAATGCGAACTGCAAAATTGAGATTTTTCAATTGAATTATTAATCAAACTTCTTTAAATTCCATTGATTAAAACATAAACAATACATAACTAAACCCAAAAAATTCTCGGGAAAGTTCGCGTACAGTGTTTAAATCAATAAGAAATTATTTCCTAAACCAAGATCGCAGTAAAATATTTACAAAAACTATATGGTTAAATCTTTGATGACGTAGTGTCCCCGATGGTTTAATTATACACAAGCTTTTAAACACCGGGTAGATTTTTTAATTTATAACGAGTTGTATTTAATGAAAAATTTATTGACTATAATTTTTGTAACTAATTTGATATTTATTGATAGGAATTTTTCAAAAGACTTTTTTATTTTTCAATTCATAAAAATGTTGGAAATACCTTGTTAAAAGGTGCAAGTTTTTTTACAATTGACCAAATAACTTGGAAATAGCTTATCAAATGAACTTTTCGTACACATTTTAAAGACCATAAGTGTCCAATCTTTAGAACTAATGTTCTATCCGTTTTTTAACATTATTTGGATATCAATTCAATGATATTCTTTCTTCCTACTGCAAGAAAAAATCGTATTTTTATAAGAATAATAATTTCATAAGAACTATTGTTAATTTACGGTAACTTATTTTCTTTAAACCTTGCAAAATTTCTGAGAGTCTTTGAAAAAATTTTATTGTGACTTCAAAATATGTTTAGGAGCAATTTCTCAAAATTTTGAACATTATTCAATTTTTAGTTATAATGTTACTTTTTTTCTGTAGCTTTTTAACAATCTTAACAGATTGCTACACTTGTAATTAGATAATTTTAAAATATATGCAATAGTTTGTCAACATTTATCTCGATTTTTATTTCTTTGCGATTCCACCGATTTCAAAGTAGTTTATTGTTGAATGAATTCTTAGCAAATTGAGAAATTGGCACTTGCATCAATAATCAATATTATGGCATTTTTATTCAACTGTCAAGAAAACTTTCTGAAAAAACTCTTTCCATTCTCTTCAAAAACCGCAAAATTCCACGCTAATATAATCAACTATCATGATTATTTTAAACGGCAAAACTAATTTGTAAAAAATCTTGTCGAATTAATTATCGAACCCTAATCGATTGTATTTAAAAATTCATTATTTAAAGAACAATATTATAAACAACTTTTGACTGATTCTTAAACTCATTTTTAATAAAACAATGAATAATTCATACCCCTTTTTTAAAAAAAAGCCCTAAAACATCAATATACGTAGGTACTACACAATATTGGCTACAATAGCATAATGGTTGCAGTTTGTGGCTCATTTGTAAAACTCTTTAAGATGATACCACACTACGGCACAGGTCGCATTTATAATCAAAAAAATTTATGAAGCCGCCACATAACTTCCTTGTTTGCTTAATCAAAATCGATTCAGGGTAATGGTACGAGAGTTATTTTTTGTTATAGTTTGAAAATAAGGTGGTTGAATTTCGGATATTTTTTGCCTTGACGTTAGGTAGGAATGATGTGCGGATCCCACTTGTGGTTGCGTTAACTATCGTTCTATGGATGCTAGTAGAGTAGCCAAACTTCAGCTTTGCAAATTAAAATTATGTTCTTTAGTCAACAGAAAAACTATCATAGCAATTAAAATATTGATAAAGGTTTATTCATAAATTACGCGACGCAATTATTAATAACATTAATAATATTATAATATTAATAAAATTAGACAAATGACGTACGGAAGTAACAGTAATTTACTTCGCGATTTTCATTTTTAAAATCAAGGTTTAAACTCCCGCTGCTTGCGCCTGATCACATTTTGTAATATCTTGTAGACCCCTCCACATCCCTTAAGGTGTGACGTAATTTATGGATGGCCCCTAAAGGAATATGAAAAATGATTTTAAAATTTGATGTCTTAAACTAATTTTAAAACTCATTTTCACAGTAAACGCTACTGCTCTCAGGTGCACACTTTTTTTGCAGTCTAATTAATTATTTTACCTGGTACAAGGGAGTAATAACAGCAAGCAAAACACAGTCTGTTTGTCGGATAATTATTTGTATTTATTCATGATAGCTAAGGGGAACATAAATTAGTAGGTTTCTATAAGTAACCTTGTGACGCCAATCATGATAAGTTTGGTGTATATAGTTTGGTTTTTTTGTTTTTTTGGTTTGGGTTTCTTCATCATCATTGTGTTGTGCTGAGCTGAGCTGCATCCTTTTTAAAAACACATTCTTTGTTATTTCTTTCATGCTGCAAGCTAAAAACTACAAAACATTGCTATACGTCCAAACGTTATAAGATATAAATTATATATTAATATAGTTGTCCTTTGTGTAGTCAGTTCATTTATACATGTGAAATTTACAAAATTTAAAAAACCCCCGACAAATACGATTTAATTCTTGTAACCCGATTTTCTGGAAACTTAGCTATAAAATTTTCTCAATCAAGTCGGTTCGACCTTTTAGGGGCTACGATGCCACTGAGAAACACATAGACGCACAGATAAACACTTTAAACTTATAACACTCCTTCTTAAATCAACTATCAACTCCAAAGTGATGGTCAATTACATCAGAGGAGATGAAAAGGATACTTAGGGAGCTATTATTTTTTGGGACCAATTTTTGAAAATATTTTATTTAAAATTGAATTAGTTGAGTAGACTTTGTTCTTTTGAATGTATGTATGAATGTAATGAAATCTTACAAAGTTATTTTCCTTGACTTATAAATGTTCGGTTGACTTGAAAATTTGCACTCATATTAAAAACCGGTGACACCATAATAATTTGATAATTTTATCCTAATATCCTGACCAGGATCAACATAATAAACGATAATCATATCTGTATAATCATATAATTTTGAAATGTGAATAGTATTCTCAATTATAAGATGGCGTAGTGGCTATGATGTTCACTCTTGTTGCGTAAGATCATGAGATCGAAACTTACCAAGCGAAATGATTTCTTTTTATTTTTCTTTGCTATCCAAAGGTTACACAATATTTAACTTAAGGAGACTAAAAATAAGAAAATAAGTTGTAGTTTTAAAATACTAAAAAAATTGAAAATAATTTTAATTGTAATGAAAAACTGAAAGCGTGGTGTTGGTGATATTTGTAAAATAAGCTTAATTAAATAATGAATGAACACTCCACGCTTTTAATTTTACTTTACAATTAAAATTATTATCCATTTTGTGGTGCAATAAAGTGTGTTCAATTTTAGTATGTTAAAATACAAATTGCGATGTGATTTGTATCACTAGCTCGTGTACACCAAGGTGAACTTTAATAATGGATTTATAAATGGTCAATAAATCATATGTCGAATGTATCTTATTGTTGCATTTCGTTATGTTGTTTTAATTTTTGTCTTGTTCCAAAGCCATTTCTTTTTTTCCATCATTTTCTAGTTTTGGAAGTTAAAAACAATACACAATATTAACAATATATAAATATGCATTATGAAAGACCCAACCAAATGAATAAAAAACCAGGCACCTATTTCGCGCCATATTTAAAATTAAAATTAGGGACAACTTACTTTTTTAAAAACAATTAACATTACCAACTTTGTAGAACTAAAAATTTCTTATAATATTTGTTTCTATTGTTTCAGAAAGAAAACGTGGACGTCAGACCTACACGCGTTACCAGACATTGGAGTTGGAAAAAGAATTTCATTTTAATCGGTATTTAACACGACGAAGACGTATCGAAATAGCACATGCGTTATGTCTAACAGAGCGACAAATTAAAATATGGTTTCAAAATCGTCGTATGAAATGGAAAAAGGAAAATAAAACGAAAGGTGAAGGTGGTTCGGAAGGGGGTGGTGATGATATTAGTCCACAAGGCTCACCACAATGAGAATCTATTTCTATCTCTGTTTAATTCTTAATAATAACCAATATGTACCTAAAAACAAAAAAAAAAAAACCGAATATAATATTTCAGTCAAAATAATAATTTTGTTTTTATATAATTAGATAATTTTACACTTGGTTACCGAAATTTATTTCAGGTTATGTAATTTAAAAAAAAAATGTTTTCAAAAAAAACCAAGTGTAAAATTTGTCATAATTTTTTATGTTTATTTTTTGTTTTTTAAACTTATTTTTTACCACACGAAACAACCATTTCAACCTCTCAAAAAAAACGAAGCATTGTTTTATTATTTTACAAAAAAAAAAATCATGCAAAAATGAAAAAAAAAAAAAATTTAAAAATTTTTTATATTTATAAAAAATTTTCAAAGAAATTGTTCTTTCGAATATTAATAGTTCAATATTAAATTAGTAATTTATTATTTATATAAATTAGTGTACAAAATAATTAACAATTTAATTAATAAATTAATTAACAATGAAAAAAAAAAAAAACATTTTTAATGTGTTATTTCAAACAAAAAAAAAAATACAAAAACAAAAGACATTGGATTTTAGGGCCAGTGCTTATAATGTGCAATTGACATTTTTTTTTAATACAGTGATTTTGTTTTCAGTAATTTATTTTTCAATTATATTCCCCTCCCAGTGCAAAGTTTTTTCTTAAATAGTTTGTTTTTTTTTAATTGGTGAGTGAAATAAATTATTTTTGTATTTTGCATGCAAAAGTTTAATTCTAATTATTTTTTAAAAACATAATTGATTGATTGATTCTCAAAAACTAGTCATTGTAATCATTTAAAATCGTATTTCATTCGATTTTTTAAAAATAATATATTTTTTAAATATTTGTTTTTGAGAATAAATTATTTTTTAAACAAATTTTTGGTATAGAAACCAAACAAAATTGTATTGTTTATTATTGTTTCTAAATATATTTTTTTCGTGAACAAATTTGAAGCAATAATTGAGGTAAGAAGAACCTGAAAAAACTACCGTAAAAATTTAAGTTTTGCCTTATAAACAAATTGGTGAACAAATTTAAAAAATGATAACAAAAAATTATGTCTTTGAGCTTTCGAAGTATTTAGAAAAGATTTGGCAAGTTAAGGATTAGTCTTACAAAATGTTTATCTTACAAAAATATATATGGTCCTGAGAAGAAAAACTTATAAGTTTTGAATGAAAAATTTTCTTTAAATAAAATCGGTCATATTTAAATTTGTGTTACATTTAGGCTGAAGTTTCTGGTTTGATAAAATTAGATTTGTTCAAACGGACGTCAAATTCAATACTCTATTGCGCTTTAATCAACATGTATTAGGTATAATCTGTACCCGTGTGACCTCAGCCTAAATCAAACGATTTTCGTACGTTTTTCACTTCCAAATAGTGATTTTATCTTCCTACTTGCAAACAAATTTTACTGTTTGTAAAATGTGAAACTTTCAACAGGTTTCATTTGAAAAAAATATATTTAAAAATCGATACGATAAAAAAAAATTGTTTAACGAATCTCCTATGTACATAGCAAAAAGAAAAAACCTTAAACCACACAAAAGCACGTTTAAGTGTTTCAGAATAAAACAAAATGGATATTGAATATACGATGACTAATGTATTAAGCGTTGAAACCAAAGGTAGACCTTAAAAAAATTGTATATTTATATAATATATATATTTCTCCCCCTCTTTTTGTGACCCTTTCTCTCTTTAATTCACAGTTAATTTTGTAAAAAATGGATGAATTTTTTTAATTTATTAAACTGCCATATTGAGTAAAAAAAAAGCATTATGAAAATATATTTTCAAAAATTTGAAAACCATATATACGTAAAAAAAAATGCCTGAAAAATTTTCATGTCTCATATCTTATTCCAAGGAAAAAAAATACGTAATTTAAAATGCCTCAAAAAAAAATATTTTGTATAAAAATTTTATTCAAAATTTTGATTTTATAAAAAAGAAACCTTATATACGTAAAAAAAAAATTAATTTTTTGGGAAAAAATTAATTATTGATATGACTTTGTATACGTAAAAAAAAATTAATTAAAAAATACTCAAGAAAAAAGTTATATACATATTTACCTATTTATAAAAAATTGTAAGTAAAAAATCGAGAAAAAATGGCAAGAAAATTTGCAAGAAAAAAACAATTTTCATTTTGTGTAAATACAAACATTTGTACCTATTATATTAATATGGAAAATTTTTTGATGAAAATTAATTAAACAAAACATTAATTCATAAGTTATAAATTAGTAATTATTCAATTTAGTATTTATGTTATTAAAAATTTTGAAAAAAAAAAAACTTTTAAAAAATGGTCAAAAAAAATCAAAATAAAAAATATTTAATTGTGCTGTGTTGTAATTTAGTGTGTAGAGTATAAATTTTTCTCTCTCTGGTAGGTACAATATATTTTTTAAGTATATTTTTCACAATGAAAATTCTAGAGCCGTAATTTTAGACGCATTATATTCGAAGAACATTGGGATATGAGAACACCTTTTGAATTAACAGTCGGTAAAAATTGGTATTTTCGTTTAGAAAATGAGAAGTGTTAAATCTTATAAAGAATGCAGTTTTTAATTCTAGCAGTACTATACAAATTTCGTTTGGATGATTGTTAAAAGTATATGTACTGATGAAGAAAATTTGAATGTAGGAACAAGTTGGGCAGCTTTTCTCAGTTTTTGTTTCCGAGTAAAAACCTACAAAATGGAAAAACAAAAGAAAACTAGAAAAAACTTTTCTTAATATGCAGGGATATACAACGTATCTCAAGGGCACTATAATTGAGTAACAAAAAACACAATATTTAAAATAACAGAAAAAAAAAATTAAATTCGATATTCGTTGCACCAAATAAGTCCCTTCTCCTTTTTGGCATATAATTTATGTTTCGAAAATTGTTCCAATACCAAATTGGTTTTCTATGTATCTCGAAATTCTCATGTTGATTTAGTTGGTAAAGTTTAAATAATAGAATTTTTATAAGTTAGCAAAGGATTTCATATTTCCATTGGATAGAAGGCTTAAGAATAAATTACAAAAAAATTCGAAAAAATTGCGTGGAGCCGAGAATAATTCGAATTAAAGCAATTTTTTCAAAAAAGAAAGCCATGCCGAATCTAGTTCCGTTTTCTTCAACAATAAATTTGTAAAATGCAATATGTCGGGTTGTGAAAGTTGCTGCCATTGATTGGAGATTCATTCAAACTTAAAGAATTTTTTTTGTAAATAATTTTGTTTAGAGTCAAATCACCGGGCAAAAAATTATTCACTTGCTTCTATTATTCGATGAGAGATGTAGCACAATGCAAACCTAGTTCTTCGCTAAATCTGGGCATTTTTCGTGTCTAAAATCACTGTTCTTCAAGTTAAAATACAACACAAAAAAGGCATTACGTACTCAAAATAATTAAAATAAGAAAAAAAAAAAAAAAAAACACAAGAAAAAATAGTAATAAAACATCTATTACCAAAAAAATTATAAAATTCAAATTGTTGTACATATTTAAATACAGTAAAACCCCTAAAAAAAATCCCAAATAGATGTTTTATTATAATTAACGAATGCTAAAAAACGGTGATTAAAATTCCTCAAAAAAAAAAAACTATCTTTTGTTTTTTATTTTCGAATTTGTGTTTTTTTTCTAAATAATTTTTATTGACAACTCGTATGATTAAAAAGATAAAAGAAAATTGTGTAAATGACGTAATTAAGATGAAGATGAAAATGACGAACAAATTCTATATATTATTAATAAAAAAATTAAGGAAATAATAAAAAAAAAGTATAAAAGTATATAAATATATTTAATAAATAATAATTTCTGTCATGTGAATTTTTTTGAATTTATATTAATTATTATATATAAATATATATATACATATAAATTATATATGTAAAAATAAAATATAATTGTAAATTAAATTAATATTTTTTGTTTTTTTAATGTATTTGTTTTTTTATTTGTTTTTATTTATTTTGTTTTTTAAAATTTGCCCCAAAAACTTTTTTTTACAGTGTACACAAAGGTATTTTGTGATTTTGTGGGAAACTAGATTGTTCGTAGTGAAAATTGTGAAGTGTTTAGTGAATTATTCTCAGAAGTGAAGTTATTTCATCTAGGTGAGTTTTTAAAAAATTTTATTATTAAACTTAGAAATATATGTTAGAAAACACTTACAGTAAAAATTACGATAGTAGTCAAATCCAGGATTAGTCTTTTATAGAATTTTAGGTTATTATTTTTCGTTAATTTGCAAAATTATATTAAATCAGATGGGTATCACAATGTGGGATTCTTGGGGAGGGGGTGTGTACAAAAATTTGACTTAGAAAAGTAGATAAATCAAGTTAGTTATTCACTTAAATGAAGGTACTGAAATGTGCAATTAATGAAACGTAATGACCTGTCTTGACTTCCTCTAAAGTCTCAAGTAAATTAACGTCACTTTATCTCGATAATTACAATAATCTTCAAGTAATAAATAAAATAAAAATGATAAACGTACTTGTTGACTGATTACGATTTAATATTAAATACCTGAATTCGTAATTTAAATTATTTTCGATTAATTTTCCAATAATTTTATAATGTAAATAAAACACGCCATCTTTATCAGTAAAATAAAACAGTATACAGTTTGTCTTTAAAATTATTAAATGCATCAACATTTATCACATTATTTATATCCATTGTATTAGATTAAAATGTCCAGAGTCTTTCTTGATGCATGGGCTGCATATAATAAACCGTATTCAGAATGGCTCACATTTTTGTTGAATTTTGTTAAATATTTGTACTTCAAGTGACACAAATTTATATCACTTTCTCGATGAATAAAATGAAGCGATATGCGTGTGGTTAATGTAGGGAAATATTGAAAACTTGTTATTGAAAGTATTGAAATGTTCAATACACTACCAAAACTTCATTTATCAAAATATTGAAAACTTACTTATTCAGAAACAATTGATCCTGAAATAATTAAATTAGGTTTGGGTACATTGGACGTCCACGAATGACATATGTAAGCCATATGAGGGTTTTATCACCTTTTACTTTGAAAGTTTAATTTATCACCTCTTCAATTATTTCGAGAGGCTGAATTATTTCGAGAGGCTAGGCATACGGAAATGGTTGAACTGAATCCATTACAAATGTACTGTAAATAGTTTTTTTTCAGAATGGACTACGCACATCTAGCAAAACCAAATATTTGAATAGAATACTATTCCATAAAAATAAAATACTAATCACTTGAAAATATTTGTTACTCTTTTTATTTATATATAAATTAAAAATGAACTTAAATGTGGACCGTTCTATATATGCTTTTAATAATTTGAAAGGCACACTGTATATAAATAAATAAAGTAGTTAGGCATTTTTAAATCATGTTTTTTTACACAAATAATTACTGTTGCATTTTTTGTAGCCATCCATATAATACAGAGGTTTGAACGTTTGTATTCAACACGTAATATGCATAATAGGTGGTAGTTTAATATATATAAATAAATGCACTTTAAATATGTTTTATACGAAACTAAATGACTTCTTTACTCTAAATTATAATGCAATTTTCAAATATATATTGTTGTCACCAAATAATCTGATTTTAAAACAAAATGAAACAAATTTTTATGCAATGCGCTCCAATTATTTAAATTTACTACGTTTAAATATCCTTAAACAATAAAAATTCGGTATTCGGTTTGAGAATCGCTTTTTATTCGTCAAAAACGAGGAAAATGGTAATTAATTTCGTTCAATTCAAACATTTCGTTATAATTTTGAAAGTAAGCATTGAAAGATTTTCAAAAAATATTGCTCTCGGCGCCCACTACATTGACTCGCCCGCCATAACTATCGCTGAAGTTACTATTCGCTTAATATAGTACACAGTATGCCATTCATATCGATACAGTATGGCGTTCACTCCGATGCATTCATAATGATAATAAAAAAAAAAAAATTTTCATCGTGCACTTTCAAGTTAAAGTTTAGAAATATTTAGGACTTTAACCATAATTTCAGCATTATAGCCATTGGCAAATGCCTATCAATTCCCACTTACGAGTTTCTGTAGCAATAAATAAGGGTCAAATCGTTTTGGACAACTAAAAATTAATTTTTCTCGTCAAGGAGGCTTCTTAAAATGTGAAAGCTGGGGCTGGCCTACTTTTTCATTCTCTGAGAGACATAGGCAAGAAAATCTTAAATGAGTGAAATTTAAACCATTACATAGTCCTACAAATTGAAAAATTTGTGAACTTTGACTACCGGGTTCAAGCCAATTTATAGGTTTTTACGTTAGCTTCTAGAAATTAGAACACAACTTATTTTTAATTCTTTCTTCAATATTTTTTTCAAATTTATCTCATATATTATTATCAATCTTTTCGTATAAAACTACAACGCCTTCTTCCAGGGGTAATAAGAAGTTAGTACCTATTATTCACCTTGTCAAAGATTATTTATGAGTGTCCAAATTATTTGATGACAACTATCATGTATAGCTTGAACTTGTTTAATAAGTAGGTAGACAGTAGCCAAGAAGAAGAAGCAACCATAGGACAAGTTTTTGATTTTATCAGACTTTAATTTAAAATAATTTCTCAATTATATATTCTTTTAAAAGCTAATTAAATCACTTTCATATTATATTATTATAAAATAAATTGTACACACACCATTTTAAAATGTTATCGATTTTTAATAAAGTCCCACAGACTATGATTTTTATTCATGAAATTAAAATCGATTAATTTTTAAATAAATATTGAAAATAGTGAATAAAAAAATGTTTAATAAAAGATTCTTTTTCAAGTATTCTTTTAAAATATTTTTGTGCGCAAAAGTTGAAACAAATGTATGAGTCACTCGTACATGAATACTTGTAAAATACGCCAGTAAAATCTTGCAAACAAACAACTAAAATCGCAAAACGCGATGTAAATCTACTTTTTTTGGTATGTTTAAAAAAGCTCGAAAACTTGGATCAAAACTTTTTGTTTGTTTGCAAAACGTAGTTTCATATTGTCCTAATGGGTTCTAATAACCATTATTTGAAATCTATATAATGGGAGTGCTTGAGAAATATATAGTCCGCATCTGTCAACAATTCCTGGCCTATATTAAAAAATTATCCCGTCAACTGTGAAATGTGAGTGATAAATTTATTGCAATAAAAAATCATGTCTATTTTTGTTTTTTTAATATATCAAAAATTTAATTAAACAGCAGTTTGATTTGAAATAAAAAAAAATTTTATACGTACCTAATACCACCACGTTAAATATAAATTAATCTCCAATATGTTGGATGTTGTTAATTTAAAATTTGTGGTTTTATTTAAAATTTATTAACAAACTATCGTTTACACGTACATTTAGTTGTGATACATTTATGTACATGTAAAAAATAAACACAGTGGCTTCAATAAAAAAATTTTATAATTTTAGATAAAAAAGTTTTAATGATTCTTGTTTTGAGAAATTTTTATTAACGACTAAAAATTTATCCTTTTCTTGCTATTGTTTTTTCTTTCGTTGCCTACTGACACTGGACCTTGGTTTACTTGGAAAACTTGCTCCAGACAAGTGAAATTTGCAAAATTTAAAAAACCTCCGACAAATTTTTCGAGTACGGAACCCTAAACTCGCACTTGAAACATATCTAAGAATATTTTCCATGGAATAACCTCTCAAACGAAACAAAAAAAAATGAAAATTGGTTCACCCCTTCAGCTACGATGCCACAGACAGGCGGACACACACACAAAGCGGTCAAACTTATAACACCCCTTTTTTTGGTTCGGTGGTTAAAATGATTTTTTTGATTGAAACTGAATACAAACATATTTTTCCATTTTTCGCAATTCTTTTAAAGGGCATTTTTTTAAAGGGGTTTTCATCGCGTACCTGAATCAACAACAATAAGTCCATTATATCAAGTTTCAATAATTTGCAATAAAATTTTCACCTCAAACTGTCATCTGTGTAAAACATTGAAGCCACTGTATAGAAGTGAATCTATACATAATACATGTATAAAGCAAGTATTTATACATTACATTATATTTTAAAACAATATAATATAATAATTATTTACATACAATGTATAATAAATAACATTTTGGATATATAAAATAAATACTATATTATATATAAATAAATATTTAAAACTATACATCACATAAACACAGTAGCTAAACTTTACTGTAGTGTTAAGTCTAGAGAAAAGCGCAGTATTTGACTGTGAGTTCAGAATAGTTGGAAAATCGCATAGACTGCTGTCTACTTACTTTCAGAGCACCAGGCCCTTACTTCTAGAGCACCAGGAATATTCTTAATTGTACCGCAAAATTTAAATTGATGGTAATTCATAGACGACAAGATTCAAATTAAGATAATTGAATAAAAATGCAAAAATTACTTTTTTCAACATGAACGAGATTACACTTCATATTTATCGGAGCTTTTGTTTTGTTTACCCGATTAAGTTAAAAGGAAACCGCTGAGATAAAGACAATATGTGGAAAAAGTAGTAGCACGCTCACGACGGTATCAATTACAAAAAACTACCTAAAACTTCTTTCACGATCTGTATTGTCAAAAACTTTCTTCTAACTTAAACGACAAACTAACAAAAATAATCGAAAAACATGTAAATTGAAATGTTCGATTTCTATAAACTCGACACACGAGCAATGCTTAAAACCTCATTTTTTTAACCCCCGAATTAAAAAAAGGTGTGTTATAAGTTTGACCGCTATATGTGTCTGTGTGTTTGTCTGTCTGTGGCATTGTAGCGCCTAAACGGATGAATCGATTTTAATTTTTTGGTTTCATTTGAAAGTAAATTTAACGGAGAGTGTTCTTAGCTCTGTTTCAAGTGCGAGCTTAGAGTTTCGTATATAAAACGCAAAATATTTCCAAAAATTTGTCCCAAAAAATGATAGCTCTCTAAGTACCCTTTTTATCTCATCTGATATCCATGGCCATCACTTTGATATTGATTAAGGAAGGAGTGTTACAAGTTTAAAGTGTTTATCGTTTGTGTGTTTCCCAGTGGCATCGTACCACCTAAACGGTCGAACCGACTTGATTGAGAACATTTTATAGCTATGTTTCCAAAAATCGGTTTACAAGTAATAAATCGCATTTGTCTGGGGTTTTTTTTAAATTTTGTAAATTTCATTTAAGTATTTCCCAACTTGCCTTTATTAACCCTCAAAAATATAGACAAAAAGAATCATAGAAATTTGATGTCGTTATGGGCTCTCAGGGTTTACTACATCTAGTCCTAGACCCATATAGTAAACATTACAATACATGAATGAGTGACTTTGTGAAGTGACTCTAACTATAACATTCATAGTTTAGTCAACATCAAATATTACAGCTACACTTACTATAGGTATTGTATTGTATTCAGTATTGTATGTATGTATGATCATATTATTAAATATATTATGAGATGATTGTGAGTTGTTAGTAAATATTAAATTATCAATTAAAATGTAATAAATTATAAAATAATCACACATGTATTATTTTATATTTGCATATATCTATATATACATGAGCTTCTATTATAATAATATTGTATATAATGTTTTCAAATATATACAAACACTGAGCGGTTTATAATAACAAACACTCAAAATTTAAAACAATATAGAAAACTTCCACTCATCAATGCAATACAGTTGACTACAAATGAAGACTAATGGAAAAAAATTAATGTACATTTTAATTCATGAATCTGCTAATTCAATATATTCAAATATATTTCCTTACTCTTTCACCATTTCACTATTATAGGAAGAAAGTTGAAATGTACAGGGTCTCTTCTTTTTTAACTTGACATATACGTGAAACTCGAAAAATAAGTTTAATCGAGGAAAATTCTTCAAAGGAAAACTGTTAGTTCAAAGGCACGCATCTGACACGGGTATTGAATTTAAATTTTCGGACTCAATCAAAAACTCAATCTGATTCGTAACTGACAAACATTAGACGAACAATTTAAATTAGAAAGTTGATCTTTATGAAAACGCAAATACTTTTTTTTGAAACTATTTTTTGTAAACCGAATAGTATTGACAGTAATTGATAGCAAAAATCTAGCTTTTTGCTTGTTTGTTGATTCAATTTGAACAAAAATGGTCTTTATAGAGATACAAACCACTTCTATTAGATTTATTGGAATATTATTTTTTTTGAAAACAGTGCCTAGATTCCACAGTAACAATCATACGAAATAATATTTTTGATTCGAAGAATAACTTTTCAGTCCATTTTGCCTTAACTGATCGGTTTCTGGAAAAATGTTTTGATTAAAAAAATTTTACCTTTTTAATGAACAAAAATTTCTAACTAAGAGTGTTCTTCTATCGAGTACCAATTATGGAGTAGAGTGAAAATTTTATAGAGCTTGAAAACCTAGGTCAAGTTTAATGTCAGCGTAGGATGTGCGCCTACACTCCCAACATTTTTGGCTTGAAGTATTTTTATCGATAAAAGCTAAAAAAAATGTTTACATTTACTATCTATTGTCAATTCTAATCAAAGCCGGATATTGGTCAATTTGAGATATGCCCGTAAAATAATCCGGGCATTGTAAAAAAGAACGCCCATTCTTTAAAAATTAACTTGATTGACTAAATATAATTAAACCAATAATTGCGGGAGATATATTTATCAATGACGTATAGAAACGGGTATCCGGATTAATTTTTGAAAATTATACCCGCATTAGCTTCTAATTAAGTTGACTCAATACATTTTCCACTCAGTGTACAATGTTTTTAAATTTATATATAATGTTTTAAAATAAAATAATAAAGCTGTAATTAAATTGATTTATATGGTAAATAAATATCGATTAACATATTAATAAATTATTATTTAACACTTTTCATTTTATAAGCTATAATAATAATAATAATAATACTCAACTCTCATTTTATTATTTATTAATTTTTTTATTTTTAAGTTGATAAATATTTTAATTATTTAAAAATTTATAAAATATATGAATTTTATAATTTATTGATTATCAATTTTTAAAATTCAATCAATCAATTTTTTGTGTGATTTAAATTTAAAAAAAAAAATGTTTTATTGTTGTAATTTATTTTAATTCTCGTTGATTGAATATAAATTATAATTTTATAATAAATTAATTAGTTGTGAATTTATTATTTTTGTTAAAAGTGGTATGGGAATCTCTCCGTATTTAAATTTATATCTAAAAAATATATTATTAATTCAATAATTATGTACTACAATTTCATTTAAAAAAATCATCGACCCGAATAGTCGCCGATTAAAGGTTACATTATTGTCTTTAAATTTTTAATATGAAGAATTTTAAATAACATTTGTTAAAGTGCCAAGGACTAACACTTGTTTTTATATTGATTCATTCTGAAAATCCATGATCAAGTTCAAATCAATAAAAATCAATTTTATTAATTTGGTTTAATGTCAATTCATTAAATAAATCAAAATTTGGTTTTGGAGACAGATTCACTCAAAAGAAAATTTTCTTTTGACGTTCTTAAAGTAAAATGGCATGGGTTTCATGAATAACTCTAGTTCACTTGAATAGCTGTATTGTTTTGAAAAAAATTTAGTGAGTCCTTTCATTCAAACTTTTATTGAAAAGTACATCTCGAAACACGATTCTGGTAAATCTTTCATCATTTTGAAGTAAAATAGAATGGAAATTTAAATCATTATCAGTAAAAGAGGGAAATCGTTAAATTATTAAAACAGTATCAGTTAAACTTAAAATAGAAAATAAGAGACAAAGAATTCGATTTCATCTTTTTTGATGTGACAGGGGGAAAGAAAATTAATTCTAAGGTAAAAAATGGCTTGGAGTTGCGACTAGAAAATTGCAGGAACCTCTTACAATTAAAACTCGTTGTTAGTGTTTTTATCCATACAAGAACTTCAATTGATTTTAATTAACAAAATGGTAACTAAAAATCATAATTGATTTAGGGAAAAGCTTGGAGTTTTACATTTTATATTTTTACTAATATCATTTTGTATTTTACAGGTCTTCGTTTTGAAGGATAATTCCAGAATATCAGTGTAGAAGAGTTTCCGAACTACTAAGTGCAAAATTTAACGGAATTTTTAAGTGAAGTGAATGAAATGTGTCTCAAACAAGAAGTGAAAAGTGAAATAAACAACAAGTGACTTGGAAAACTGAACATTCAAAAGATAAAATTGTTAAGTACTGTCTTTTACACAAATAACAGTGGCTATGTAATTACTAAAATAATAGTGTCAAAAAAACTATAATAGTGTAACAAAAAACCATTAAACTATCATATAAGTATAAAGATGGCCACCAAATGGATTATATTGGATATAGTGTGTTAGCTCCGCCTAAACGTCCTTTAAATATATCCACCGGATTATTTGACGGGATGATGTATTGATTCTGTGAAGACCACAAGAGTGAAGGAATTATATTATATATACAGCAGTAAGCAGAACAAGTCTTAGGTTACATACTCGATGACGAGCCATGATTATTATCTCACCCTTATTCGAAAACCATCATCATCTCATCTTCATCACATAAAGGTTTGTACGATAAATACTATTTCAATTTTAAATATATAGATGTCAGTGGATGATATTTATTATAAAATTTGGTTTGTGTACAAAATAATTTTTCCATAATGATTTTGAAAATGTGAACGCAGTAGAAAGAAAAGCTTTAATAGTATAATAAATCATATATTTTTAGTCGAAAAGAGATATGTTCAATATGTCGCCGTCTCTTCGATAATATTTCATCGGTGTTGAAACTGTCCTCGTTTTCATTCTTAGTCGTTTCTCTTTATTCTTCGTCAATTTAATTTTTCGTAAGCTTTTATCTTTTTTGAATTTGTTTAATTTGATGACGAATGTAGTTGAAGAATACCTATTAGAAAAATCCATAAAATTTGTTTCGCAAAATTTTGAAGAGTAAAATATATAATTTCAAAACTCTTGCAATAGTATTTTTCATATGACACATTTTTGCTAAAAGAACTTCATTCGTATCAGAAATTATCGATAATTTTTGCAAGAGATCAATGCTCTTAGGGCTTAGTTACATTTACTCAAACATTTGAAAGTAGCAAAATGCTGAAAGAAAAATGTTTTATATATAGTAGAAAACTTACTGGATTGGAGTAAACGAATTTACTTGGCCGTCGATGTTATAACAACTAAATATTTCTTGAGTCAAAGATCTCAATACTTAATTCAACAAAATAAGTATTTAATTGCTTAAAAATTAAAGTAGGTATGAGAAGTAAGTATTTTCTTGAAGCAGGAACGTATTTACTTACAATCTCGTTAAAAATATAATTTCTGGCAGCTAACATTTAGTTTAACTGTGTACTATGAGCAAACATTTAAGCTGTCAAGTCTCCTTTTTTAAGATATGCTTTATTTGCTTTGCCTGTTTTTTCCCGATGAGCCGCAGTAGTCAAAAATCAAAGTAATATATAAACCCAGAAATTGGCAATAATCTCTAAACCCTCTCATGACATTATGAACAAAAAATCCGATTCTAAAGTAGAGATTCAAGACAGGTAATTGAACTCTAACGCATATTAAACACTAATTAAATTCAATCCAAACGTGAGTTTGGCTGACATAAAAATGTGCGACCAATTCACGTTTATCAACATAGAAAAATGTACACTTTTGTAAATAGGAATTGAATCACAAATAAAGTACATAATTAAAGGCTACACGTGATTCTAGTAATAGTTTAAATTGTTCTAAAAATTTCTAGAAAGAATGTTAGGAAACGTGTTAGTAATACAAAATTATCTTAAAATCATGTAATTTTTATGGTTGTCCTAAATGTACAATGTCATACATAGTTTGATTTCAAACCATGTTCAGTATTTGCTTTCAGTATACGGTAAAAAATGGCGTTTACTACAATGCTGGTATGGTATACAGACAGATACTGTAGTATCTATGTTAGCATAAGTAGTAGTGCCGTACTAAATAGGATTATCCGCTAGAAATATTGTGCGTGTCGCTGTAACTGCTGCTGAAGTAACGACTCAATTACCTCAATTTACACAGTATGGCGTACACTGTGATACCCCTAAAAACTTTCTTACCGTGATATTAGTATTAGTATTAAAAAAAGCTAAGGAAGCTCTCAGCGTCCAGTTTAGCTTTGCAACAGCTTTTCTCAGGGTGTATAGGACTTCTTTTTCCTCATTTTAACAACCTACGTATGCTAATCTATATAATAGTGAACAAAATAATTATTAGATATTTACCTACCTATAATTGTTGATCAGTGGCACACTATCTTGTTTTGATCCAAGTTACAAGACCATACGTTTTAATCATTTAGAGTTCTTTTTAAAACTGAATAACCCAACTATTCCCTCGCGGTTTCTTGCCTTCTGATAAGTATATTGTCTTCCAACAGTTATTCCACATACCTTATTGCTGAAGGTTTCAGGAAATCAAAAAATCGCTCGAAAGCGTTTAATAGTTGCACTAAATAGTTCTTATACACGTTGTACAACTGTAATCCAACAAATTTGAATATAGCGGTATTTGATGATATGTCCTTCAGGCGTAGCACACAGCCAAATCAAACCAAACAAACATATGCATTTTAACATTGAATAAAATATTTTTGTTGTATGATTTATAAAATTTAATATATGTATGAAAACATTCCTTTTATGTTTATATTTTTAATGTTTATTTGCACGCTATCGTTAAAATAAATCACATTTGTTTCTGTAAAGTTTTGAAGTGGATGTATTATAAAAATGCAAATATCCTAAACTAAGTTCCCACCCAAATACACCAGCATTATTCGAACCCAACTAACACCAGCGTTATATTTCTGAGTAAATGTAGCATTAAATTTTGGTGTAGGCGTTAGATTTGTATAGTTGTCTTACATTAAAAAAGCTCATGGTCTCAAAATCTAATTGCATCAAAATTAGTCACCATGATCAGCTTCAATTAAAACTGAATTGATCAGGTTTGTTAAGAAAATGGAGAAGTCCAAATCTTTTCTGGACAGAACCAGACTACTAATTTAAGAATATAACTTCATTTAACAACGTTTTGAGTTTGCTGTTTTTGTTAAGAAACCAAGTTTTTAAATGAATAAATCATTGATGGGAAAATTTCCATGACGTTGGTTGTAATAAAAAAAGCATAATTTTTGTTAGCGTGCAAATATACACTATGTGTTACACATATTATATTTTGATATTATACTTATGATAATTTACATATGTTTAAGTCGTTTTTGTGTAAACAATAAGTCAGTTGTTTTGATAAAATAAAAAAATACCACAAGTCGTTTTTCTAAAGTATATTTTTGTATTTTAATGAACTCCACAAACTAAAAAAAACTTTATTCACGTTTGGAAATCAATAGTCAATCATTATTTACATATTTTACACGTTTTATTTCTAAATTTTTTTATTTATTGATAATAGACGAATATAATTTGAATAAGCATCAAAATTTTTCTAGAATATTTGTTTTAATTAAATTTTACACTAAACAAAAGTAATAAATTTCTGAAAATGTTTCAGACATTGCAAATTAAGTATTATAAAATCATTCTCTGACTATTTTTATTTAAAATAAGTTCAATTTCGTTAATTTATTTCACTTGCTGAGAAATTTGTTTTTTACATACATTATTAGAAACAAGTCAAAAAACACAGGTCCTTTTCCCAACGAAAATACTCCAAGCTAGTACAATCCAAATAAGAATTAAGCATAATTCTCCAATTACGATTATTGTCTTAGTCAAACAGCTGTCTCTACACCTAGAAATTGTTTCTTAACGAAAAAACTAGCAGGTAAGGCTTACTTTTTTTATTTACAATATATTTTCTGAAAATTTAAGGTTCTAATTTTAGAAGTCAAATACTTGTTTGAGTCTGAAAATAATTTTATAGCTACTTTTAGTTTTTACTGTATGGAATAATTGCATTATTAGTTTAAAAAAGACATACATCTGATTTAGTAGTCAACCCAATATACATTACGTACATTACGTTTGGTTTGATTAGGATATGTATTATGACATAACATAAAAATTGCATTGTACTTACTTTAATTTATCTCTGAATTCTCAAAATTTTGGTAACTTTCACAACTCAACTTTTTTAAATGATAAAACATAAAATTTTGGAAACAAATGCAAATTGACAGTTATAAAAATTTTTTTGCATTTTCTCAAAACTCATGGCAACCTGAATCGATTGAAATAGTTTTTCTTTTTTAGGTAACCTAAATATGGGTTTTGATGTCTGCAGTTCTTTTGGTTTTAACTCCCAGCCAGCAAAAAAATATCGCAAGTACATTGAAAATTTGTATCTCCTTCATACTAATTTTCGTGAAAATATAAACAGATGGTATATATAAAAATTGTATCAATCTACAAACACATCGATGGTAGCAAATACTACCCAAACCTAATTTTATCATATTGTGTACAACGGTACGCACACACAGACATTTATATGTAATAATCTACCCTTAGTAAATCTTACCCTTGTTGTTTTGTTTGAGCTACAAACATTTGAGTTAGACATATTAAGTACATATTTATGTAAGGAATTACTAGATTGTCGGTCAACAGACAAGACTATTACAGACATACAAGATGGACTTATTTTATTTCTTTTATAATATTTGAATATGTCGTTTTTAGAATTGATTTAAAAAATGTTTATTTTATTTGTGTATAGAATTATAGACAATAGGGGCATTTAAATATACTTATGCAAAAATTATGATTTATGATTTCAAGTTTTGTTTGTTTTTGCTTCAAGAAATATGGTATACCTACATATTTTTTTATAAATTGGGTCAAATATTATGCAATGCACATGGCTATTTTTTTAAAGTGTTCTATTGTTTTTGTTTCATACAATTATTGTACAAAATTCAATTTTGACATTTTTCTATGATTGATGAAGATATTAACCATTTTTGTATTTTGCAATGTATTATCAAACAGTTTAAAATTAAAAATTTTTCAGCCCAACAAAAATAAATGGCTTCCATATGCTAAAAGACATCTTCATGTTATTAAAAATCACCTCAGGGGACTCGCAAAATCATGAAGATTCACAAAATTAATACCCGTAAAGAGCAAAAATTGTAGGAGAGTTTATTAGACCAACATTACAAGTTAAATTGGAATAGCTGAAAATATATTTCTTGAGAGAGATTGATATGACATGGAATATATGTCAGGAAAACCTGAAAATAATTATGTGGAAATTCTAATTCAATTCTGTGACAGAAAAGTCTTTCATTTAAAATACTAACTAAATTCTGGTGGAAGAGTTGGGAAATGTCAAAAGTACAATTCGCAATCAAAACAAAATTGCTTTAATAATTAGAAAAACAAATTAGCTGCAACCACAAAAGTCTGTGAAAATGGCCATATGGAATAGTACATTTAATAATAATTCCCAAATGTATGAGAAACATTATGATAATTTTTTAATCGGTAAGCGCGGAAGTTGGAAGTAGTAGATCGGAATTATGCAGAATTTCATTTCTAAGTTGATTAATTCCTTAGTTTAGATGGCCATATTATTTCTCGTGATATTTGCAATTAAATATGAAGGCGAATTTGGGATAAAAGATGAAAAACAAATACGAGAATAAGAAAAGCTACCATGACTCAACGATAGCCTTTGCAAGTTTTATTGATCCATTCTGTAACATGTTTTTTTCAACAGAATATTTTCCTGACATGTTTCGACCATGATTAAACTGTTGAATCACGCTCAACAATGAATCAATTTTTAAGAATTAAAAATTGAGGCTTATTATCAAACAATCTGTAATTATTCTTCAGAATACTTAATTAAGCTCAAATACTTAATTTATTTGTGTCAATTTCCAGCTTTGAAAATAAACTTTCTGAAGTTTTACCAAATATTAAACTGTTGCTGACTCAAAACCGGTGAACTTTTGGGGAAAAAATAAGGCGCTTTTTTGACTTAATGTTACCCCAAAAACCTCGGGTAGGTTTATTTGTTTCAAAAAGTTTGACTGTTTATGTGGAGCTGGAGGAATATATCAAAATTCGACCAATAGTAGTCAGGAAACATCCGGAATATTAATTTATAAGCTTCTCTGAACAAGAATCAATTGACAAAATGCGATCTTCGACTTTTGCTCACTCATCCTCTACCTCATGCCTGCTCTACAATTTTCATTTAAACTCTTAAAAGTAGATACCTAAATATCAATTGTAAAACGACGAAATATTTTAATTCAAGGTGTTTTTGATATAGTTTTGATATAGCCGGCCCAGTACAATGACCCATTTTATAGCTGTGCTGAAGAGAATATAAATTTTTAAAGGAAAAATCGAAAATATCTATTGAATAAACATTTTCATATGAAAATAAAAACGAAAAAAAAGTGGAAAAGTATGAAACCAATAATAAAAGGATATCTTCTCTCATACAAACATACATACAATATACACATAGGGAAATGAAAAGTTTCACTAGCAGTGAGCCAGGCACATAAATCAATAAATAGCACATACAACACACACATATCACATTGCTACCAACCTGAGAACATCATTTTATATATTATTATTATTATTATTATTATTATTATGATTATTATGGCTCTATCATTGACTCTATCATACTAATGATTTATATAATATACAACTATCTTTGTCATACACATTATAATTGTGTGATAATTGAATACTACTATATTCACTGTATAGGATCGTCGTCATAGCCTGGCTGTAGATCTGGAATAGCAAGTTGTTTTCTTTAATATTATCATGTTTTTGATGATACAAAATTTAATTTATTACTTTTATTATACGAACAGACTTTAGTTTTTAATTATTTAAAAAATTTTCATTTTCATTTATCAGACTGTAAAATGTTTTTTTTAATCAATTTTTTTAATTTAATTTCGAATTTTTCTTAATTATTTTTTCTTAGTTTCCTTTATCAAGGTTACATACTTAATTTTTTGTACTTTTGTCCAAAAAATTCTTATAATGAACTTTAAAAGCGTCAAGTTTCCAGTTTTCTAAAATATTGATGAAGCGTTTTCAGGTTTCTACAATAAATGTGTTAGTTCTATTCATTATTTGATGGTCGATTTTTTATCATTTTGGTCATAAACACTTGCTGTAAAATAAGGTCAATTATAGATTTTTAAAAAGGCTTCTATCATTGAGTCTATCGTACTAATGATTTATATTGGTAATGTATGACTATCTTTGTCATATTCCTCGTGTTCTAAAGTAAGTTGTTTCCTTTTTAAATGTTTTCATGTTTTTGATTATACAAAATATAATTTATTAGTGTTATTATATGAACAGACTTTAGTTTTTTAATTATTTAAAAATTTTTGTATATTCCTTCAAATTCATTTGATTATTAGATTGGGAAATACATCTTTTAATCAATTTAATTTCAATTTTTTTAAATTTTTTCTACCAGTAAAAACACTTCATTGGCAACAAGTGTCATATGGTTATGTTAGGCAGATTTTAAATATAGCTTGTTGCCTTTAAATAGCATTGCAACTAAAAACAAGACCTTAAGAGATTCAAAATAGCCAAAATTATTCTAAACAGTGTCAATAAGTTATCATTTTTGTATGTCAGAAAAAATTGCTAATATGGCTTTACAGTTTCTCTCCATTTGCTTTTTTTAATTTTATTTCAACGGATTAGTTTTTAACGAGGCATTATTATTTCTTTCCCTGCAGCGAATGTAAGAGTTTCAAATTATTTTTGAATTTGTATGAAAGGGGTTTGAAAAGTGGTTACGAATTTTGACACAAGAGCTTAGTTTTAAAATGCATTTTGATGCTTTAAGCTTAAGGATCAAACAAAGACTTATACTGTTTATTCTATTCTTATTATATAAATTTTAAAAATTATAATAATATATTTTATTAAATTTGTTTGCAATAAATAAAACAATATTAAGAAGATTTTAACTGAATTATTAAACTATAAATATGAATAAAATAATATTTAGAATAAAAAACTTTTGAGATTTTCTGATCTAACAACATACTTGAACGAACAACTTTTACATCACACATAATGTATATTTTATTTTGTACCTTGTCAGTGTAAATATAAATCATTATGTGTACAAGTAAGAGATGTATATATTTTATAATATTATCAAGTTCAATAATTATAACTGAAAATCCATAAATATATATTTTTCTAATACAAAATACAAATTTTCAATTATATTTGTGATATGAAATTTGATTACATACAAACAAACACCCGAACAACTTTTATTTCAGTTTCTCATTGCATGTATGTTGTTATATGTACCACCGTGTGTTGATGAGACTGACAGAGACATGGGGGCCATGCTGAAATGGGCTAGTCGTATGAGGCGCTCGGCCTCTTATAGTGTAACGCCACACCTTTAACACTTTGTAACTGTCAAGTAAATGTCAAAGATGTGCTACCCACAGATTTGTCTAATACATATATTTACGCCCAATCTTCACCAAGTTTATACATTTGATTGGCCGAAAATTGTAAAATTTTTCAACAAATATTTTATATTATGTTAAATTTGTTCTTTTTATTAATTAATCATTTCCCCTATTTTTTAATACAATATCTACAGTGAGTGAACAATATCTATTTTTTTATGTCGACAAACGAAACGAAGAGAGGACGAAAAAAAACCACTTTAGAGCTTGAGTGTGTTTGGCTTATAGATTTTTTTCGCTGATGTTATTTTAGAAAAAGATGACCATACATTTTAGTGTAATCAGATACTGCACTCTGGCGGTGAAATTCACGAACTTAATAGCAAAAATTTCCTAGGCATAACTGTCATAATCATGGACTTTTACAGCTGGACATTTTCAAAGGTGAGTTGCCCAATTTATATAATTTCAGAACATAATGTTTAAAAAGTTATGCATGCAATATTGTCGATAAGCTTGAGATACAAAATGAATTTTGTCCTAATTTTTGCCTATTATAGCTAAAAATTTTGAAAGGTGAAGTAGTCCAATTTCCATATGTTCTAAAAAATGCAATCGACCCGATAATCTTGAGAAATAAAAAGGAATATATAAAAAAGATTTTAAAATTTTACAAGGTGGAGTTTTCAAAATTGAAAATAAAACTGTCCTGTGAACCTTAAATCATTCAATCCCAAAGGAAGGATGAAGAATGTGGTTCATAAAATTGAGCATAGATTAGTTAAAACCAAAAACCAAATTTCTTATCAAATTCAAACTTTTTGTTTCATAGAAACATTCATTTCCACGGAGATTGTGCAATCAATATTTATGATTATTTTTTGCTTCATGAATAGAGTTAAAATCTTCGCTTCGTTTACATTTATTGCAGTTCGTGTCCAATTCGCTTTGCTTGTAAGTATTCCAAGATAATTATTGAATGGTTTCAAAGAACTTAAAAATTTACCGTGGATGTATTTTAAGTAAATACTTTGATTCATCCTTTTCATGCATGCCACTTTTTGAAAATAATATAAATTTGACCTACCTTTTGCTGACGAAATTTGTCATTCGCTGCCAAGTAATTCTTAGAATTCTGGATACTGTAGGAATAAAAATAAATCTAAACAACAAAACATAATATTTTTTATTTTTCTTAATAAATTTTTAAAATTGTATTTAACTTTCAAAAAAGTAAGGTACATTATCAGGGATTTACCATCAGAAAATATATATCGTGTTTTCTCGAAAAATTATTTAGGCAGGTACTACTTTATAAAAAATCCAAGCCAAATTATGACGGATAAAATTCGATGCAGTTGATGAAAAATTACTTAAGGTAAAATAGTTCTTGTTTCACTAATATTTCACAAAATTTTGAACAGAAAACGACTTTGTTTTTTCCAACTAAATTTTCATTCATAAGAATAAGTCAAGGAAATATTTTTCCAAAAGTAAACTTCTGGATAAAGAGAATTTGATCCGTAGTGCGTGTATTACTGATATGGGAAGCTTTTGAGGCATCCAATTTTCCTGAAAAGAAGTATTCTTTATTAGGCATCATTCTCAGTGTCAAGAATCTTATAAAACCAAGAAAATAATTCTATGCAGAGGAGCAGAAAGTCTCAATGCTTTGCATTTGCAAGATTTTCATTATAGGAGGCATAAAATATATTAAAAAGCTCACCTTGTTCGACTCTTTTTAATAAAATCATGAAATTTTCGTTTATAAATACATAGACTTATATACAGCTCCAGCCTAAAATACATTACAACAATTTTCTACGTTAAAATCTAAGTACCTTTAATATTATTACCTAATATATTCAAATATGATAAGATATTCATTAATCTTATTTTTATTTGAAAATAATGATTGAAAATATGATTTGCTCTTAAGGGTACTATATTAAATTAAAATCAAATCAATTTTTATTCTCAATAAATTATGTATCTTTAAATTCTAATAAAAATTATTTTAAAATAAAATATAAATTATATTATTGATATGTGTGTGATAAAAAATAAATAAATAGTTTTCCTAATTGAATCAAATTATTTAAAAAAAAAAAAAAAACATTATCATAAATATTTGTTTAATAACATATTTAAATCACTTTAAATGAAAAATGATTTCTAAAAATAAACTTTACATATTTAAAATATAATTACTCACAGTTTTCAATTCTTGAAATAAATATTTTTGAATTAACTATGTTCCATGAAATTTTGAAAAATATTAAAAAATTTATCTTGTTTTTTTAGAAATTATCTTCTTTGAAATTTTGATTAAAAATCCGTGCTAGGATTTGTCACCTCTCTCGATAACATTATTGTTTAGATTCTCCTGGATCCTGATATCAAAAGAAATCCTCTAAAGTTCAGAAAATAAAAATATTTTTTAGTTTTAAATTACTTAAATTTTTAAGTTTGGAAAAACTGGGTATACGAAACACGACAGATATCGTACAGTTTGATTCGGTCGTATAATAAGAGATTAATTTCACTATATCTCGATTTGCTGGTTTATCTTCCGACCTCCTCGAAACTTTGAGATAAAAATTATATTCTGAGAAGTATAATGTTAAATTATCCTAGTCATTATACGTTTGATATAATTCGTAGCTACTATTCCATTAGTTTGGAATAATTTTAATAACTAGCGGTGACATAAACTGAAAGGCTTGCAAATATGGTATATCGGATGCGAAAACTCTTATAGAATTTTGAGTTCATTTTACTCTACATATCACTATATTATTTACCCATTAAAGGCTGTTCTTTCTGAATTTGCAACATCTGAATATTTTTTTATTTCAAAGAAATAATTTAAAACGATGCTTTTTCTGAAATAAAATACGTATGGATTTATTCTACGATATACATTGCGTAAAAAACATTCGACAATCATTTCATTTTTCAACGTCTTACAGTATTCGCTACGAATTTTTTCGACAAATGCTTTGTTCTTTTATACAACAAAGCGAGACTTGACGATACCTGTTTGTATGCCAAATGAAAATGAAATTTATTCCTTAAATTTGAGGGCCAAGAGAACATTGCAATTCAGTATTCTGTTTTTACATTTGTTTTTCTTATTTTTTTAATATACGTGAAAAATTGAAAATATATGTAAAATCTCTGTACGGTTTATGAGAAATTAACTATTAAAGTCAGAGTTTTTTGGATTGGATAAAAGCTGTTTTATTGGCAAAAAGGCTGACTATGATAATTATAGTTTCTCAGAAACCGTACAGACAATTGATATGAATTTTTGATGAAAAATGTATAAACAGGATTAAGTGATAAGTTTTAAATTTTTGGTATCGTTTTCAATTTTACACGTATGTTGGGTCTCGAAATTCTTTAAATTGGTGTAAATAAAACTTATCTTTCCGTAATTAATTTTTTGATTTTATGAGCTGATACTTGTTTCAACTCATAGCTGAAGTTTACTAGCCACGATAAATTAACATTTTCCAGCTTTCTTTAAACACTTTGTAAACAAATATAAATTATTAAATATTTTTTTTAAATGTAAATTTTTGTTTATAAATTATCTAAAATTTACAATAATTTAATTCGCTGAAATCAAAATTAGTTATATTTGAGTTTAAAATTCAAGAATAAATTATGGGCTTATAATTATTACCTAAAAAAACTTTACACTATTTTTTTAGCATAAAATAAATCAAACTAATAATATCTTGAACATGTTAGAAGAAGAAAAAAAAAAATATATATTGACGATCGCTTAAATATATTAATTTATAAAAATATTAATAAAGTCACTTGAAAATAAAATATTTAGACCGTGATACCATAATGAAGCAAAATTTTGCATGTTTTTTTTCGTCTATTATTTGGAGATCGACAAAGGAAAATTAATTAAAAATTAAATTTGGAGTTGTAATTTTGGATTGTAAAATTTATGTAAATCGAATTTTATGTTTTTCGTATTATTCGATGAATATTTAATGTCTGCGGTGTACGTCAAAAAAAAAACTGTTGACAACAAATAAGTGGAAACAAATAGCAGGAATTTTGAAACTTTTACAAAGTTTACAACATTTTCCATCCATTCGACGTTTGTAAACTTCTTACCTTCCTTCCTACCTTTCTTTCATGTATCTTGATGTCATTGATTTTGTTTAAATACCTGTGGAAGACAAAAAAGAGTCAGAAAACATGGTCCAAACTTCGCTTTTAGTAATTATAAATTTACATTTCCATAAGATGGTAGACAAAAAGAAGCCTGAATAATTCGCTTCACTATGTACTTACGGTCTAATTTATTTATACCGGCACAAAATATTTCGTATTAAATTAATGATAGTAACATAAATTTATAAATTATTAAATATTAATTTTAATTAAAAATATTATTTTTATTATAATATAATATAATTGTTCAGTAATTTATTTTAATAGTGGCATAATCAATCTTGATAATCAAATTTTTAGTCTAAATTAAAACATTTAAAAATTTAAATATCATCAATTATTTGGTATAGAGTTTTTAAATATTAAAATAATTTTCTTAAATTTTCAATTATTTTATTTTGCAATATGTTTCGTGCAAAACAATTATCGTGATTTTTTTTTAAATTTTTTATTTTTTTCACAAAAATAAATTGTTTTTTATTTCGTTATATTTACTAACGCAATTTGAGTACACTGTTAAAAAAAATTAAAGTATTAAGTAAACACGTTTACTGGTCTGTTGATGTTCTTATAAGAAAAAAATATTTCTTGAATCCACGATCTGAATACTTAATTCAAGAAAATAAGTATTTGACGGCTTAAAAATTATACCATTTTAAGATGATGCTAGTACTTTTTTTGTACTTTAAGGACGCTCATTTAAAATTTTTTGAACATCAAATTCGTGTAAATTTCTATCAAGCCTTTCTGGATTATGAAAAATAATTTACATACTAAAGTTTTTCACATGTGTTTCATTTTTTACGCGTTATATGTAAATAGGAATAAATACGAAAAATCTAATAATGGTAATTACAGAATGCAATTTTTTTTTGTAATTTGAACAACTTTTATTTGTCTGATATACTTCGAAACACACTTTAACTCAAAACTTATACGCTTTTATCAGAATAATAGACTTATTCTTCTCGTATTTACAAAATTATTATTAGATTTATAGATGGAGATAAATTTGGGGCCATCCTTTTTTGGCTTGTACCTTGATGGAGCTATGAACTCGTGTATAACATGGATCTCTAAAAGTGTGTTCTCCATATTTTAAGCCTTTAATCTTGCTAAAATGAACCATGTGCCTTCTACACTTCTAATACCCTTCTTACTTAGAAAATTTCTCTGTTTTCCTAGTAAATTACGTCTTTTTTATCCACACTTTTGACATCGTGTTTTGATTTTCTATCATAGAATGTGGTCAGTGAAAAAAGAAAGCCGACAGTACCGTAAACGCTTCGAAAAACAGGAATCGAAACTTTTTCATCGTTATAGTCAAAACTGATATATTTTTCAACCCCTTTTCGAATCGAGAAAGTGGATCGGTCGCTTAAACATTTTATTATTATACGGCCTGTTACTAATCTCACACATATAAGAAAACAAAATCTGGAACAAATTTAGTTTAAAAAAAAAAAAATGCATATTATTTAAAAAAATTTGAGTATATGGATATATCTATCTTTGAAAAGTATTACAAAGATAAATTTCATATAAAATTTCCATTTTTATTAAATACAATAATTTCAAAATAATTTAATTATTTATTACCAACAACAAGTGTAACATAATCATCAAATTTTATAGCCAAAAATATTTATTATCAAAATCTATTATACATTTACCATAGATCATAAACATGATACAAGTCCATAGCTTATTTCACATTTCAAACCATAAATTATATAGTTTCTTCCGCCGTCGGTATCAAACAATCTATAAATCATTTTTTCTATAAAAGTGGGGCTATACTACAGTAAATAAGCCGGAAAATACCATCAAATGTGGAAAAGTGGTGGAACAGCTCCGATTTCAAATATTTTTTGTGTACGTGTTCCTTAGACCTCTAGGAACATTCAGCCGCACTAACCTTGGCATTGGAAAAAAAACTGAGAAAGTTAGGGTAGTTTTCCCATCCCCAAATAGTAACAGTGAAAACAAATCAATATTTCACCTCAAAAATCGTCTTCCGAGGGTTTTCGAGGTCACTGATCATGAATTCAAGGTTTAAAAACAACTGAAAATGGTTGCAACCCCATTAAAACTACCCCTAGAAGTGTCAATATTTAAAAAATTTTGAAAATTTTGAATTTGACCTCAGAAATTGTCTTTCTGCGGTTTTTGAAGTCGTTGATAATGAATTTGAGGGTAAGGAGCAACTGAATGTAGTTCCAAGCCACCCCTAAAAGCCACCCCTAGAAGAAACAGAGATAAAATTTTAAATTTTTAATCGAATATCGTCTTTCGGGGGCTTTTTGGCATCGCTGATCACGAATTCAAGGTCAAAAAGTAACTTGGATGGTTGCAACCCTATTAAAACTACCCCTAGAAGTGTAAATGATAAAAAAATTTTGAAAACTTTGAATTTTATTTTAGAAATTGTCTTTCTGTGGTTTTTGAAGTCGTTGATAGTGAATCTGATGGCAAGACATCTGGGGGTAGTTTTTTGGGGTTGCAACCCTCTCCAGCTACTTTTTGACCTTGGATTCGTAATCAGCGCCCCCAAAATTACCCGAAAGTCGATATTCGAGGAGAGAATTCAAATTTAAAATTTTATCTCTGTCACTTCTAGGGGAGGTTTTAATAAGGATGCTGTGACATTAAGTTACTTTTTGACCTCAAATTCATGATCAGCGACTCTTAAAACCGCAGAGAGGCAATTTCTGTGGTGAAATTCAGTATTTTCAAAATTTATTTATCATTGACATTTCTAGGGGTAGTTTTAATGGGGTTTCAACCATCCAAGTTACTTTTTGACCTTGGATTCGCGATCAGCGGCCCCAAAAACCCCCCGAAAGACGATATTCGAGGAACAATTTTAAATTTTTTCTCTGTCACTTCTAGGGGTGGCCTTTAGGGGTGGCTTGGGACTACATTCAGTTGCTTCTTGCCCTCAAATTCATTATCAATGATTTCTAAAACCAGAGAGAGACAATTTCTGAGGTGAAATTCAGAATTTTCAATTTTTTTTATCATTGTCACTTCTAGAGGTAGTTTTAAGGGGGTTGAAACAATCCTCAATTACTTTTTGACCTTAAATTTGTGAACACCGAACCTAAAAGCTCCACGAGACACGATTTCTGAGGCAAAATTTTGAATTTAATAAAGTTTTTGTCTCTATCACTTTAAGGGTAATTTTAATGGGGTTGAAACCATATTCAGTTGCTTTTTAATCTTGAATTCATGATCAACGACCTCAAAAACCCTCGGAAGACGATTTTTGAGTTGAAGTATTGATTTGTTTTCACTGCTATTATTTAGAGAGTTTTGGGGATGGGAAAACTACCCTAACTTTCTCAGTTTTTTTTCCAATGCCAAGGTTAGTGCGGCTGAATGTTCCTAGAGGTCTAAGGAATACGAACACAAAAAATTTTCGAAATCGGAGCTGTTCCACCACTTTTCCACATTTTCCGGCTTATTTATTGCACTACTACTTTAATTTCAAAATTGTATTACACACAAAAAATATTTTATATAATTTTTATATTAATATTCAAAATTCTCAGAATTTAATTAAGATAATTTAAATTTGCAAAACGAAAACAATTTTTTTATAATCTTAAATTAAATAATTTCGTCAACAAAAATTAAAATTAAATTAAATAAAAATTTAAAATATAAAAAAGACATTAATTGTATGAAGTAATTATATTTTTTGGATATTTAATTTAAAATTATTTATGTCGTGACTCAAAATTAACGTTAGAAGACACAGATTTTTATTTAAAACTTTAAAATTTTTTATTGATTAGTAAGGTTGATGTACGGAATACCACATCGTTTAAAATTAATAGAATACTAAGTAAAAATTCCAAGTTTTGCCTGGAATACAAATTTTCGTTTTTCCCATTACCTTTTTCGATAAATGTGACTGAAAATCGTTTATAAAGCCCTCAATTTGCTCCTTCAGGATCAAATCAGGAGTCTTCAAGAAGGACCGCATTGTTTGCGTAGAACTATTACAGTAAAAAAATAACAATTAAAAGAAAATATGTTCTTTGTGTGTCTGCCAAATACTAATTTTTCTGAATTAAGTATTGAGATCGTCAATTATTAATTTTCTATAAAAACACCAGCAACCAAAAAAATGCGTTTACTTAAATTAATTTTCACCTTTAAAAATACCCCAAAGAAAAAAAATCGCCGGAATTTTTCTCTTCACATTTGACGAAATTAAATCACTCTTTATACAAAGAATGTGAGCTATATCTGCTAAGAATGCATGATTTTAAAATTTTTGCTCAAAAGTGAGAAACCTATGGTTAAAATCTCTTTACTATCAGTTATCTCTTGAATGTTAAAATATTGCGTTAATTTTAGGACAACCTTTATATAAACGATTACATTTTTTTGGTTTTAAACTATTATTAAAATTTTAAGCTATTTATTTACAAAAAATTAGTTATTATAGATTTCTCAGTTATAGTGTTTTGGTAATTTTAGTTAAATTATTGTTTAAAAAAAAATTAATGGTAATTTAATTTATTTAAATAGTCGTTATTATAATTGAGTTTACAATTTTTAAAAGTTGGAATTTGAGTTTTTGTGTTTTTTGGTGTTTAAAATAATGCTTAGAAAATTTTAGGTAATCAAGACCAAGGTATTCATACAGATTTTGTTAAATTATTATGAATTTTGCTCCCAATTTAGAAAAATTGTTGCACAAATTAAAAAAAATTTTAATTTTATTTTTGAATAAAAAAAAAAAACTTAAATGCTAAGCCTTGGAGAAACATAGAAAATTTAATCATAGGGTTTTTGTTCTAAATATAGAAATTCAATTTTATTAAAAATCCTTAAACTTTATATTTTTAGTACCTAAAAAAAATATGCCCATAAATTTTAAAATTCAACAAAGAAATATTGGATACTTTCTTTTATAAATCAATTAATATGGAATACAAATTTTAGAATCGGAAACGGGCGGCTAGTTCAATTAGATTTTTATTCTATCTATAAAAACAGTTTATATTTTCAAAAAATGGACTTGTATTGATTTCTTGAATCATTTCCAAAATTTGAATTATATTATCCGGTTTATTTTTCAGGAAATAGAGTCCTTATGATTCAGCTTCAGATTAGCTTGGGTACAATCCATGATTCAGCAAGGTCCATACAAAAAAAAGTTGTGTTGACTTTGGAATATTTCATTTTCTCTTCCTGTTTATTCTGGTTACTCTTTTTTCAAAAACTAATATTTGCATATAAATTTAATTTCATTTCTCTTAGTTTTGTTTGCAAAATGTAAATAAACAATAAAAATAAATAAATAACATAGAAAATAAATGTAGAAAATATATAGACATAGAATTCTAAAATAATAGGAGAGAGTTGTCTAAGTAGACCGTGATTTCATAAATGTCCTACACTTTTTTCTTTCTATCAAAAAGTCGTATAGGAATATTTCGAATGTACTTGAACGAGAAACAAAGAATCATCATTATAAGAGCAGGCAATTCAATTACATAACTGTTTGGTTGCGGTTTATAACTAATGAAACTATTTCGTTTGCAGTAGAGGTTGGACAATTTTCATAATCTAGGTTGGCCTATCTATTTTTAACTCCCGAAATAAAAAAAGGTGTTTTAAGTTTGACCGCTATGTGTGTGTGTCTATGTGTTTGTTTGATTTGAAAGGTAATTTAACGGAGAGTGTTTCTAGTTATGTTTCAGTGCGGGCTTAGGGTTACATATCCGAAAAAACTTAAAAATTGTTGATCACCTTAAAAATCAATTTAGTTTGGAAAGGCATAACATATAATTTTAACATATAAATAGTTACCGTGGAAATGAATGGTCAAATAAAACTAGCTCAATTCATTTCGAAAAGTGAAATGGTAAAATAATTAGGTAATTCAAAACAATAATTCAAAAGAACAAGATCAGCTAAAATATTTCAATTTCAATTAAAATATTTCCAAATATTTTTCCCAAAGAATGATAGCTCTCTCTGCAGTATCCTTTTCATTTCATCTGATGTCCTTGACCATCACTTTGATATTAATTTAAGAAGGAGTGTAATAAGTTTAAAAAGGCGTGTTTCTCAGTGGGATCGTAGCCCCTAAACGGACCAACCGACTTGATTGAGAATAGTTTATACCCAAGTTTCCAAAAATCGGTTTACAAGGAATAAATCGAATTTGTTGGAGGTTTTTTAATTTTGGTACATTTCACTTGTCCTCATTATTTTCAATCATTTTAGCATATTCAGCAAATTTCCAGCGATTGGAGAAACTAGATGGCAAACAGCCAATTTTAACTAATTTTTTTTAATTCATCTTTTCAACTCATTCTCTGTCTAATCAGTTTGCGATAAACTCGCAGAAGAAGATAAAGTATGAACAACCTTGACAACATTCCCATAATAATAATCATAATAATAATAGTCACACAAAACAGAACCAGAATATAGAATTGTTGTTATAATATAGAAACACATATAATACTATACATATACACATAAAACGCGGCCATATTTGTCTTGCTTCTCTAGTTGACATTTCGTCATTTGTCACCGTCAAAAACATCACACAATATGTGTGTATGTGTGTGTGTGTGTGTTTTGTGTTATATTGTATATGAACGAACACACAAAACACCCTAAATATAAAATTATAATGTGATATTATTGTATCCAAATGTATTTAACTTGATGTCTATAAGATACCAATAATATCACAGTCTAATTACAAATTTACAGAAAAATTTTTAGCGAGATATTTTATATTAAGGGTACATACATACATGGATGCGGTGAGACTACCTACTAAGAGATGTATGTAGTCATTTGAGTGAGACACTGTCAATTTTTGAGGTATTTCCTCTTTTGAAAAAAAAATGGTTTACAAAGAATAAGGTTTTATTTCTTGTTCGTTAAATCCATGTTTTTTTTTTTGAAGAATAATAATTTGAAAAATTGATGTTATTAATGAGATTTCTTTGATACATTGACACTTCGATATACGTAAGTATGTGTTTGTGCATTATCGATTTGGATAAAATTTTTTTTTCTGAAATAATCGATTTTGATAAATTGATGTGAATGACTTGGTCTTAGCCATAATAAGCGTCCTGGGAGTTTTTTTTCTTGGATTTAATTCAAAAAAATGTCATTTTTAAGTATCTCTCGATTTTTTATAATAATTGAAGCTAATGTGGATAAATATGTGGGAAAAATGTGTCAAAATGTTGAATTGAAATTTCATTAATGGGCGCACTGTGCTCGTAATTTTAAAATTGGATTACAATCTCAATAAGTGGAGATCGTCTATTCGAGTCATAATTTACAGAGGTTTAAAGTAATTTACCTGTTCCAAAAGTTGTCGCAAGTAAAAGAACCATTCAAATAACTTTGAAGACGCAGTAAGTAAAATTTCGAATTAATGAGGTAAATTAAGAGTTCTTTGGCTTATTATGGTCTTCTTCCTTTGCTTGTCAAAACAACAAAAGTTCGTTTTTGGACGGTTTGATGTAGAGATATTTGATTTTTAAATGTGATAATGAATGCGTATTTTGTAAGGAAATGGAAGAAATTTAGTATCAAATTTCGTGAAATTTGAACTGTTAGCTGAAACCGTGAGTCAATTATCTGCTCTTTTCATTCGGTGCGAATGGAAATTTAGCTAATAATACACCAATAAAGCCTTATTTTTATTAGAAAAATTGTGTTCTCTTTGCTTAAATGATCTAACTAAAAATAAATTGAAAAATTTATAGCAAATGTATTTGCTACCACGAAAAACAATTCTTTGATAAATCGCTAATTAAAAAAATCAATTATATTTAGCTTTTTAAATGCAAATGCATTCGAATTTATTACCCTTGATACCTCTTTGACTTTTTCGTATGAAACAAACCTTGAATTAAAAAAAAAGGTTATATCTCGAAATACACCTTTTCATCAGAATACTTGTAAATTGGTTTTCTGCCTGTTCTTAAATGACATATAATCATCAAAGTTTGATGACTATCGTAAACTTTTTTATAGACTTATTTATGAGAAATTTTGGTAAGGTATTCTTTTTCGGCTATGTCGAATGTTAATCATTTTTTCTACCATCTATCGAATTGGCTAGAACCAAAAACTAAAAACCTTGGTTTGAATTGTGTTATATTAAACCAATAAAATTCTTCAGTGACAATTTTAACCGAATTTTTAACACGCTTTTATTAGCTTCATACGTATGTTAGTTGTTACTTTTATATGCGCTCCCACCATATTTTACACTCAATTTTTTTATAAATTAATAATAATAGTCTAAAAAACTAAAAAACGCAAAAAGAGAAATCATAGTTTAAAAAAACCAAAAAACACGCTTTGGTACCTAGTTGAACTAAAAGGTAGAAAATAAAATCTTTAAAATCAAAAAAATCATTTTATCGTTAAAAAGCGATGGGTGCTTTTTAAGATATTTTATAATGACTTTACTTTTACCTATCTATAAAATATTTACAATGATTAAATTTTAGCATCCCTCACTTTTTAACGATAAAATGATTTTTTGGAATTTAAAGAAATTATTTTCTACCTTTTAGTTCAGCTAGTTACAAAAGCGTGTTTTTAGTTTATTTAAACTATTATTTTAAATAATGTTGTTATAAGAAGAAGTATTTCAAAAAAAAATTTATAAACACTATTTTTTAAACCTCCAGAAATTATTTATTCATGTTATTTTCGTATTATTAAATACTGATATTCAATAAAAAATTGCTTTCTAAATATTCGATTTTAACATTTATTAATTTTTTTACTACTCGGGGATTAAGGTTGTTGAGACGTTACCGATAAAAATCATTATTACTTATTAATTTAAAACTTAGAGAAAGGGTTTTTTACATGTTAAGAAGTTACGATTCATTTTTAACAATAAGTTTTCAAAAAATAAGTTACCGTAAATTAGCATTAGTTCTTATATGAGAATTAATAAAATTACGATTTTTTCTTGATGTTAAAATAAAAATTTAAAGCTTAAATTAATTTTTAAATAACAAATTAAAAAAAAAATGCTACTGTTAAAAATTACTTTGTTTTTTTTACAAAGTTAATTATTTAAAAACGATGGCCAATTATAGATTTCCCATAAAATGTAAAATTAATTTACGGTAACTTATCTTCTTGTAGAAACCAAAACTTGTATTAATTTTAAGTCAATGCCGCTTTTTTTTTTCTGAAGCCTCCCAACAACCTTAATATTACTTTTAAACTTGATTTATATCACTTCGTAGATTAAATTGAAACATTATTAAAAATTGTTTTACACAATTTTTAAGTCTTCTTTAAAAGAAGTTTATTTTAGAAAATAACACTCATAGATCAGATTTATTAAAAATTATTTGAATGACCACAAATTTTTAAATATTTATAAAAAAAATTCTAATTTTTGTTTTCATTGATCCAAATTCGTTTATTTAATTCACAATTCTCCAATTATTTAAACATTCAAACAAAAAATTATTTAAATTAATTCAAAATTGAATGAACTAGATATGTAGAAATTAAATTCCAAACTAAAATATAATTTTGTAACATGTAAAATAAATTTTGCAAAATGCAAATCTTAAATGAAGGTTACAAAAAAATAAATTATTCTTTATCAAAACATTGTGATAAAGTTTTGACTGACTATTTACATGGGTGAATTATTGTAAATACAAATTTTGCAAACAATACACATAATCTTGTAAAAACGATTTATTTTTTTCAAAAAGGCTTAAATTACATATTTTGCAACAATAAAATTTTATGGCCAAAAAGGGTTTTTTTGTTACAAATGTAATTTTTGTTTCAACAATAGAGAGTTAATATTTTATTTTTGCATATTAGCCTTGTAAATTAATTGGGTGTTGATAATTTTATGCATAAATATTTTGGTTGTAATTTAGTACACAATGGTTTTTGTGCTGTTAAAAAGGGTTTTACAATTTTGAAAAATGATTTTTCTAAACAGTAAGGTCATTTTATACAATATTAATGGGATTTCGATTTAAGTAATCTCTATTGATACTCAAAAATTATTTAAAAAATTTTTTGAGAAAAATTAATAGGTTCTTTTTCTTATAAGAAAATTTTAAAACGTGCAAAATGTTTTGTGTTGAACCAAAATTTTCGTTGTGGCATGGCATAACTAACGACAAGGCCCCGTTTAAGTCAATAATAAATAATATAAAATTTCAAGAAATGGTAAACCAACGACTAATAAATCCTTTCCCTAATCCTTCTTTTGTCATTGAAATAATACTGTGACATAGATTATATAAGAAAAAGATTCCCTTGAAGAAGTATTTGTTGCTGAGCTTTCTTACTTATGATTTTTAATTAGTATTCGAAGTACAGTAAAAGAATTTCCTATAAAACTATTCATATCTAAAAAGTAGAACAAGCTATATTTCATAAAATAGCTTCCGTATAGTCAAGTAAGTTGAAACTATATCTTAAAATAGTAAAAAATGTAGACGACCTCAAGACAATGGCGTTACTTTTTCAAAATAAATATCTATTCTAATAAAATTCACTTATTTAGTTTTATAAATACAATATTTATAAAAATATAATCGTATGACTTGTATTTTACTTCCTCATAAATACGATTTTTACCTTATGATTGTATTTTTTTTTATTTATTTTAAATTATAAGTTTATTTTAGAAATAATTATTTCTAGGAAACCCAAAATAAAGAGGAAATGTCATTGTACTAGGGAAATTTTACACGCATTAAATAAAAATATGTTTTTAGTCAAATAAACATAAAATGTGGAGTGTTTAGCCTTGGTTCATTCCGTATTGAGACAACAATCATAAACCCAATGTTTACTTTCTAGAAGCTTAAAAACTGAGAATATGGTTGTTTATGTTCTATTATTTTTTGATGAGTATATCTTTATTTTAAACATAATTGCTTTTGAGGTCACTGAACAAAATAATCTATTTTCGATAGGTAGGTTTTATCTTTTATCCGATTTTTATAAATATCTTTCAATTTATGTAAAATTTTGAGTAAGTAGAGGAAGTGAAAACGTGTACCTTGGATCGAAAATGTTGTACCACTAGACAATATTTAATAAGGTATTCTTTTATAATAAGGTATTATATTGTGCAATTTTATAGATTTGCATGTATAGGTGAGAGTAACATAAGTGAAAAAGAAGAAATGCACAAAATTGATTTTGAGTTAATTAAAAAAAAAGCAGTTAAGAGCAGAAGATGTTTTATTATTTGTCAAAATTGTAATGATTTGAATCACTATAATTATATTAAGCTGTATCTTCATTTACAATCGATGTGATAATCAAAGTTTGATCTGAACCATGGTACCATATTTCTTTGTACGATGGATCAAATGTTATTATAATATAATTATCGTTTTTATTGAAAGTTGATACTTTTATCGAAATATCGATAGTTGTTTAACATTTCAATTCTCAGAAAAGTACCTAAGCTTAACAAAGACTAGATCCATGGTAATATTTAAAAAAATAACTACATATAAATGGTTATATATAAACTTTGATCCAAGGTACAATACTTTGCTCTTTATAGAATCTAATATGTATTTAATTGTAGTTTTTTGGTAGTAATTAAAAATTTATCATTATTGATTAACTCATTATAAAGTTTTTTTAACACGTAATCTAAGACAATAATCTAAATATCGTTTATATATCATTATAAAATATCAAGGGCAACTTTTATTCATGGTTCTTACGTTCTTACCATTCGGATTATAATCAAACACGTGTGTATTATCGTTTAGTATGGGATGTTTCATGAAAACAAGCGATGGCATATTATACAATTCGACTTAAGGAAGTTTTGTTTCGTATTGGAACATTTCAAAGACTGTTAGCCATTAAAATTAGGGTATGTATCTCAAGAAGTTTTAGAAAAATTGTAGAATTTGAAAAAGTAAGGAAATTTAAACTATTGATTTTCGTTTCTGTTAAATTGTAAATAAACATAAACAGGGATTTTGGTATAAGTGTTCATAGAATTACCTAATTAACCATTTCCGGTTGTCTGTCCGTCTGCCTGCCTGTCCGTCTCTCCGTCTGTCTGTCAACACGATAACTCAAAAACAAAAAGAGACATCAAGATGAAATTTTTATTGCGTACTCAGGACGTAAAAAGTGAGGTCGATTTCGTAAATGAGCAACATAGGTAAATTGGGTCTTGGATCCGTAGGACCCATCTTGTAAACCGTTAGAGATAAAACAAAAGTTTAAGCGTAAAAAATGTTCCTTATATCAAAATAAACAACTTTTGTTTAAAACATTTTTTTGTAAACATCACTATTTACCCGCGAAGGCGCTAATTAGGTGCAAATTAATATGGGAATACCAGTTATGTGTGTGGCTATTTAAAAGTGGATATCTTTTTTTATTTACGTGACGTCAAAAAACAAACGATTGTGTCATCAACTCTGTCTATACATGATATTTCAACAATTAACTCAGTCAATTGTTTATATTTTATTTTGTTTAAATTGAGTGGTTAAAAAACATCTAGGTGAGTATAATTTATATAATTTTGACAACTTGCCCAAATCAATATTTAACCTACTATACATAATACTTAAATATCTAAATTTTTCAAAATAAAGTTAACAAGAGATTATAATGTTATCAAAGAAATAGTTTCTTGTTTTGTAATAATATTTAAAGTTATGTATTCACTATAAATAATGTATTAAATTTTTATATGTATAGTAATTTTCGGTAAGTGCTGTATTGCATGTCAATTGTAAATGAATCTAATTCGTCAATGTTTTTGGTGGCGCCTCTCAAATAAACAATAACAAAAAATAAAAACAGATATGTATACGTATACCGACATATTTATATCTTATAACCTATTATATTTTATACCCTAACATGTATTGGCTCGTTATTGACGAAAAATATTTGAAAAACGTTTTGAACTCTAGAATTTATGAAAATTTTTGCTCGTTAGTTGACAAAACAAGGTATCCGTTGTTTTCGGTACCTGAACAACCGAATTTGTCCGATTATCAGACAACTGTTTAATCAGTTGCAGGGTTAAATGATCTGTTTGTCGTTGATTTTCTAATTAAAATAACAAAAAATATTCTGATGTTTATTCTCCAATGAAACCAAAATTTTGTACATAGTACGTTTTGTGCTGAAAATAAGACCGTGAAGATACACCATTTGCCAAGATATCCAATTGCATATTCTTTGCTGAACGTACACTACTGAATTTACGACGTTTAATTTCCAGAATCGTAAAATTCTGTACACAGTTCTTGCAGAATTGTTATTTTTTTATAACAAGTGAATAATTTGAGCGTTGAGCATTGTTAAGCATTAGTTAAACGATTCTTATCATAAATAAAATATCTCCAACTAACATTTAACGTTTGAAACAAGTAAAAGTATTCACAGCATTCTAATTTAAAGACTTGCAAACAATAGACATCGTAAATTAGCTCACTCTTTATATACATACTCTTTGGAGATGCGATTATAGTTTAGTAAACAGCAAAACATCCATTTTCCAATATAGCCATTATAAGAAGGAAAATAGTATATTAACAAAATTATTAAGGTTTTCAAAAAGAAATTTGTTCGTTAATGGTATAATGTATATTTGTATATGTTTCCAATAAACACCCAAATGTGTTTCAGGTCTATAAAACTTTTGATTGAAATTGATTGATCCCATTATGAATACATTTATGTAACGAACTATCAGGATGACTCATACATCAAACTACTTCCATTTTTGTCATCGCCTAAAAAATGTTCAGATAAAGGTATTTAGGAATACTCTGCTTGTGTCGATTATTAATAAGGAAAAATTCAAGAAAACATAACGCATTAAGAATGAAGCAAATTGTTTTCGAAAATAAAATTGAATATTTATATTTATAATGTCCATGTCAAGGCTTAATAGAACTTGACTTTTTTTAATGATTTAATAATTTTTTATGAAATAAAGGTCAATTTGTATCATAAAATAATATACATAAAAGTTAAACCACAAATAATCAGAAAAGTGCATCTTTTTGAATGAATCTCTTAATCTCTACAAAAATTGCTATTGATTGGATATCATTTGTATTGAAATGAGAGTATTTTATCGGAATGCAGGTAGGCTCAAGACTGGTTGCCAATAGGGGTTTGATTTCGAATAATCAAAAAATTAAATATATTTTGTCAAAAAAGTAAACAAATTTTGATTCTTTTGACTACCTATTTAGGAGCTTAGCATGATATCTCTATTATATTTTAAATGTGAAAGTGAGGATGTTTGTTTGTTACGCTTTCAAGCAAAAACTAGCGAATGGATTGGAATGAAACTGTACAACAATATAGCTCATACATCAGAATAACACATAAGCTATAATTTATAATGATAAATTTAAAACAAAAGTTAAACAAATTAAATTAAATCTGACATTTTACTGCTTCATCTATGATTATCATTTTGAACCACAAATTAAAGATTTCTGTAAAAATTTAAAATAGTAAATGTAAAACAATTCAGGGGTATCTTTTCTGAAATACTCAATGAATTATGACTATTTTAACGTAAAAAATTTGAAAAATGTGCATATTTTTTAGTTTTCATTGATTATTGATGAGTAAGGTAAATACCATGTTCTAGTTTCAAACATAATGTTGAACTTTGAGGAGGTAAAGTTTAATATACACAAGGTGATGGATCGATTTTTTTAAATTTAAATTTGTTCAAATTATTATGCATGAGTTAATTCGTTAATGGAAGTCAAAAAGGATATTAAATGACAACACAATAACAATATCTATAAAAAATATTATTTCTATAATAATTACTTAACGCATCCCTAATTCATCATACATTATATGTTTTATATTATTATATAGAATTGTTTTTTTGAACTTTGAAATTTGACATGATTGTCATGAAATAAATTACTTTATATATAAAACATTTTTAGTTCTAAATTATCTACACACTAAAAAACGAAAAAAAAAAAAAAGAAACTATAAAGATATTTTTTGTGTTTTGTGAGAGAAATAAAATGCTTATTCAAAATTACTCTTAACGGAAAAATTTCCGTGTGTTTTTCGTCAATGGTTTTTTTTACCTCTATGTAAAGACTGCAAACCAATACTATTATATAAAGGATTGGTGGATATGATCTTTAAAAACCAGACAAAGCTTTCTGATTTAAATAAACTGACTCAATAATGTATAAATTAGAGAAACTCACTTTTTTGTGTCATTTTGATGACACGAAATACAAAGGATTGGCATTTAGTTTACCTAGGATAGGTTTTTTTGCCTAATTAGTTAGATAATGATTATTTTGCTGTATTTCGTTTCATTTTAAGTATTTTTATAGTAGGCAAATCACATTTCTTTTCATATCCAATGGTACCAAATTAAATTATATAAAACCTATAAAAGAAATATAATACTAACAATTCAAACATTTTTGGCTAGAAACTTCGAAAACTGTAATGCAAATCGATTATTTTGCCATTAAATCTAGGCTGAGCACTTTACCAGAAAGTCAATAATAACAATAATGATTTCTGTCAAGAAATGTTAAAGCGTGAATTCATTCATCAAGAAGTTTTTGAACTGTTTTTGTATTGTGTGGCAGATTTTTATTTTTCTATAATAATTATCGGCGTCAGATTTTATTAAATTCATTCACGGAGGTCGTGTGAGTACTTACTCAAAATTTTTTCCTACTATCCATCTAAAATAAAAACTGTATATAACCATTATACCATTGAATGGAAAAACAATGTTAGGCATATTTTTCCTACACAAAATGTGAGAAAAAAATATGAACAAAAAAATGTTACTATGGTTTGGCTAAGTTTGTATTTGTGAATGCTGCTGGTTGCCTATATACGATGCGCCTTATACTCCATAGAGACTTGATATATCGAAGAGTAACATAGTAGTAGTAATGTTGATAGTAGTTGGTAGTATCCTTAGAAAATACTAGAACGGATAGATGAACGGTAGCAGCAGCTTCTTTCATCGTGATATATTGTTCGATCACGTCCTCGAAGAAGATGAACCATATCCATCATTTTGATGTCTTTGTTCACTTCTTTCTACTTCGTTCTGTCTGTCTAAAAACATTCACAACATCCATACATATATGATGCGAAAGTTTTTTTTTTTAAACAAAACACTGTTGCCAATCTGGAAAAAATTTATAAGCAAATATACTTCTGAGTAAAATATTTGTAGATCATTTCTAAAATTGAAAAACTGTTTTTCCAATGATAATATCATGAAATGTATCGAAAATCGCCCTCCATTTTTTACAGGTGCATTCCAGCATGTCTAAAATGCGTATCTAAGTGGATTTCAATTATTGGATTGGATTCCTAAACACAATTCTTGCGCTATTTGAGCTCAATTCAATGTCTAACCTCATGCAAGATAGTTTGATAGTACAAGATAGGGGTGTTTTTTTTAAAATAAATATGATACAAAGGCTCAAAGAGGAGGCTCGTTATCGTTCGTGACTTTAAGAATAAGAAAACTGTCATAACCATGGCTTTATTAATAACCAAACTTTTGTTTTGACAAAATTATCTTTGACCATCGACAAAAAGAAGCAAGTTCTTCCGTAGACCGCAACGGATGTAATCATTTCAAAACGGCATATTTTATTTTAAGGCTGACATTAGAAGTTTCAGTTAAGCAATGCTCAATGAATTCTTCTCTCCCGTTTGAAGATCTAAGCTATTTTCTTCTGTTATTTAGAGACAACGAATTAATTAAAAGTGAAAGTATTAGAAAAAATAAGAGATTGAAATTTCTATACTGGCAATTAATTTTTACACAAAATGTATTTTAAAATTTCGCTTTGCACAGAGTAGTAATTCGTTTTGCAGTAAAAAAACTGATGTAATTGGCAAACAAGATTTGATTTTTAGTCATTATTCTGTGAGGTTTTCTGATTTGGCAACATTGAAAAAAAATCAGTATAGTGCGTATACCGTATGGATTCGTTCTTGTTTGAATCAACTCTCTGTAAAAGATATGAAATATACATTCTAACTGGTATAGAGATAAAAGTTGTATAAGCTACAAGGAATTGAAGAATATTGTAACAAAACCTTCATATTCGACCAAAAACTTCTATGCTCTAAAAATGATGGCAACAAAAAATGAAAAGTAAAAAAAAAAACAAGAACATATAAAAACTACCACGAAACTAAACGATGTTAAAAAGTACACATCGAAAAATACGAACTTATGTACCGGGTCATTCAGAAAAGGACACTCTACAATTGTTTTTTGTTTGTTTATTTTAGGGCACATATTTTGTTTGTTTGTCATGTCATTGTGGATATAGTACGGAAAAAGAAATAAAAAAAGAAATAATCCCACTATGAAACTTAAAAATTTGGACAGGATACGAGTTTGTAGTCTATCTTTGATAAATAATTAACTCTCGCCATGATCATACAAAGGCACTAAAAGCTAAAAGAAACTAATTTGGGATAGTTACTCAAATTCGATGACACAGATCTATGTATATTGCTTCATGAAGAAGAGGTGGTTAGAACTGTTATCATATGAGATGGGAAGATCACTTCCAGATAAGTCAATGAGAATTGATCAAGTGCCAAGAAATATCCAAATCTTAAAACTAGCTCCAACAGTTCTTGTAGCACCTTTGCGGTAAATCTTTTTTACGCTCGTTGAGGTAACGAGCGTACAAAACCTCTTTAAAGACTTACGCCTTATTTGAATCTATTTCAGTTATGAAATATAGATTTTCTTTTCGTGCACCCTTGGAAAAATGTCGAACAACATTTTTTTCGATGATTTTAATTCTAAGATATTTATTTCGCGAAATAAAAGCGTTCAGATATGTGCTCATAGCCGGAAAAGTATCTAGCCGTTTAAATGATATGCATTTTACCTATTTTATGAATGACCCAGTACAAAGAAAAGGGAAAAAAAGTTTAAAAATCCCAAGACAAGTTTGTGGAATATCTATCAAGTGTCAGTGAATGATACAATATATGTGTGTTTCATGTACAATAAATTATGAATTATGTCATTATATTTGTCACTAGTGTGACGTATTTATATTCTTACTAGAAAAGTAGGTTGAACTTAACGATCTCAGGTACAATAATAATATAATCATAGTACAAATGGAAAAATGTATAGTTTTTTTTTCAATGACCGTATTTTCATTTTCATGAAATGTATACATAAGAAAAATGTTATCTAGTTAGTTTGAAGAAACTGTATAAGTTTTGAATGCATATAGTTGCATAATTTACAGGGTGGCCAGGAATTCTGCATCAAAATAAACGTATAGTTACAATGGTTAAATGTAACCATTACACTGGGTGAACTCCTTGTAAACTTTTTATTTTGCTCTTTTAAATATTATCAAAGATCCCTATCCATGTATGTTATTAATGTCAAAGTAAGGATGTTTGTTTGTTTGTTTGTTTGTTACACTTTCATGCAAAAACTAATGAATATATTTGAATGAAACTAAACAACAATGTAACTCATACATCAGAATAACACATGAGCTGTAATTTATAAAGATATATTTAAAAAAAATTAAATTTAATCCGAAAATTTACTGCTCTATCTATGATCATCATTTGGAACCATAAATTAAGGATTTCTGTGAAAATTTAAAATAGAAAATGTCAAACAATTCATATCCATCTTTTCTGATATAATCAATGAATTATGACTATTTTACACTTTAAAAAATTGAAAACTGCATATATTTTAGTTGTGTAAAACAATCCCTTCGAGTGTTATGGAAAGAATTAGTTGGATCAAAAGAGGTGGTTTTTACTTTTAATCCCGGTGAAGCGGGCAGGTATAAACCTAGTAAAAAATATATGTTTTTCAATTTCGATGGTGAATTATGTTATAACTTGACAATATAAGACGAAATGTAAGAATAAAAAATTTCGATATTTGGAGTAATTTTTTAATATCGACAATAGAAAATTTTGTTTAAATATTTAGCTTTCGATATTTCGAAGGCAGGTATCGAAAAATTCTATTCATATTTTTCGCCTACATTTATGAAGTTATTACAAAATTCATCATCAAAATTGAAAATAAAGTACAAATAACTTCAATTATAAGTCTTAACTTACCTTTGCGTTCGTACTATCTTATTAGAAAGCATTTAATAATGAGAATATTTTAATAAGGGGAAAATATGATCTTAATGATGAATATATGCTGCTCAAGTTATTTTACTAATGTCATGTAGAAAAAAATTAATAAAATTAAACGCTTATTAAGATTTGTTTATAATATAAGCGATGAAAGAAATATTTATAGTTAAATTATGCTAATTAAAGATACTAATTATTATACAAACAATAACAGTTGTATTTCAATAAATTAATTATATATCATTGTTTCATGAATACATACAACAACAATTAATTAATTTTAAAACATTTTAAACAATATAATTAATTGTTTATCTATTAGATGAAATTACTATGTAATTTATAATAATAACCCTTATCAATAATTGGTTAAAATTAGACTGTTAGTCAATTATTTGTACATCAATATTCATTCATCTGATGCTGATTCAAGAGTGTATAATAATCATAATATTAGTTCATTAAGAATGATCGATGAGTTATTTATTATTTTTATGTAAAGATTTTGACCTTCAAGTTCAAAAAATTGCAAAACGCATTTCCGTTTTGAATATTATCGCGCTTGGTCTAAAAAAACTTGAATGATAGCTGAAGAGCAAAAGTTCTTTATCATGAGATCATTCATAAAATAATACCAGTAAAGTTATCTAAAATAATACAGTGGGTTCGTAAAATAACAAACATGATAGTAATGTTGGGTGAGGTTCTGTTGTTTAAACTTTTTAAAGAAAGCTTGCTAAAAATTCAATTAGGGAAAGTACCTAAACTAAAAAATAAAATCGTAAAGAAATCATAGACGTTTGTAGATTTTTATAAATCTATAATCACTTTATTATTTTATAAAATCAATTTCATGCAATATTTTTATTTCTTTATAGAGGTTACTTGGGAAAAATGGTACCAATGCAGAGTTGCTGAAAACGTACATTTAAATTTCTATACTAAAGATAGAAACAAACAAGTGAAAACAAACAATTGACTGAGTTATTTGGTGAAATACCATATATAGCGAGGTTGATTATTCTATCACATTACACATGCTACATACACACACTACATTACATTACACACACTAAACATGCCACACAACTGATATATCCATATAATACATACCATACAATTTGCGCATAATTTGCGCTCTCACGGGTAAACAGTGATGTTTGGGAAAAAATGTTTTAAACAAAAGTTGTTTATTTTTTTATAGGGAACATTTTTTCATATTTAAACTTTTGTTGTATCTCTAATGGTTTACAAGATGGGTCGTACGAGTCCCAAACCCAATTGACCAATGTTGCTCATTTTCGAACTCGACTTCCCTTTTTACGTCCTCAGCACGATATAAACATTTCAGCTGGATCTCTTTTCGTTTTTGAGTAATCGTGATGACAGACGGACAAACGACAGACAGACAGACAACGGGAAATGGACTAATTAGGTGATTTTATGAACACCTTTACCAAAATTTTGTTCATAGCATCAATATTTTTAAACGTTACAAACTTGGAACTAAACTTAGTATACCTTGGTGTATTTCATATACATGGTATAATTATGATTATTTTGAGTTTTCATTCTTTTCTTCATTTTGTATTTAGAAAAAAACTATATTTCCATATAAAACCAAGATGTTTACAAGTAATTGGAACATCAACAACTATTTCGAGACTTTGGAATGAAACCAAAATTATGCAGCTCGCAATTAACATACATCGATTTTCCAAACAACTAGAATCATTTGTATTTCATTCATTTTTCAAAAGCGAATACATATAGAAATATCACCATAAAACACCCTCCAAAAAAAAAAAATAAATAAATAAATAAATGTACACATTTCAGTATGAAAAGATCAAAACATTCATATCTGTCGTCTCATACTAATTGATTATCTTTCTTTGTTGTTGTGTTAAATGTATTTTTGTTAATGGCGTCAGGATTTTGTATACTTACTTGAGATGATACATTTTATATATACAAGTGGAGTATGGGAAAGTTGTTAATGTCGGCCATATTATAAAAATATACCTATGCCTATAATTTTCGTTTAAGAAGAATTTGGGCAATTCTAGCCCACTACTGCAAAGTTCTGAGGAAAAGGAATAAATTTTCATATAATACAAAATGATTGGATAGAATGAAAATGTAGAAGGTATTAAAAAACAATTTACTATACATTAACAACCCTTCCTGTAGCGAGTCCTCGATTTTATTTCACTCACATAAATTGAAATTTATAAAAAGCTTTTTTCTTAGCTTGAAATTATTTTCACTAAGGCTCATTTTTTGCAATATTTAAATAAATAAAAATTTAAAATCAATTTATGGAAATAAACTTTATCACAATATTTCTTATTTATTTGCAAATAAAATTAACATACAAATCGACAGATTAAATTTAACTTCTTTAAAAAAACAATGATTTCTCAAAATCTTGGTACTTACAATAGTCAGATATTAATCAAGAAACTTATAAAATCTATCAAAATAAAAATATGTTTTTTCTTAAAACTTAAACATAAGCTCCTTTGGTAATCAGCCTGCTACATTATCATAATTGTACGGTAGACTATCTTTGGCTTAGCAAAACATAATCAACCTACGAAACAGATAAATCGTTATTAAAAAAAATTAACTACTCTATTTTCTAACAATTTTTTAAAGTGAAAAAAGAACAATTTTGCAAATTAAAACAAAATTTTTTTTACTGGTGTGCCATTCTTTCTATACAATTTTGGAGGGCCATCTTGAAAATCTGTGTGATGGGCTTTTAAAGGAATGTTTTCGGGCAACAATAACTATTTCTTTTTAATAAAAATTAACAAAGGATACAAACAACACTTATATTTTTAGGAATACCCTTGAACCTAAGTAACGTTGTACTAAAAAACCTGTTTGTTTTTTCAAGAAAAGCTAAAAATTTTCTGCATATGCAAATCGTCAAACACTTCAAATATGGCGACTCCTTAATATCTTTGATATTAACTTGCAGTATTATCTATGGCACTAACGTAATATGAGCACGAAATTCGTATATTTTAAAGTATGTGATGTTGAAAGTGGACAATCTTCAAGTCCTCATGGGCGCAGGTATTTATAGATAGAAGATCGGCCTAGACAACTCACCCTTAAAAGTAGAGTACATATTATAGCCAGTAGAATTATATGAGATAAAAAGCTTCCATATTGCTTCTTGCTATTTTTCTATTATTCAGTTTTATTTTTGTTAATGTTTTTTTGTTTGTTCTATTGTTTCTTTTTTTTTTTATATAAGTATATTTTTATAAATTGTGGTACTGGTATACAATTTTTAGTAATCATACTAAAAGCATCCGTTACTCTAGCTATAGCTTGTACAACTTCATTTTTGATGGAAAAAATTGAATACTTGTGTTAAATATTAAATGAAATTTTTTTTAATTCAAAATATTTTGATACTTTTCCAATTTTATTCAATAGGTAAAGTATCTAGGTAAAAAATTATATCTTCGAAGTGTTAGAAACTAAATAAAGATTATCATAGCTGACTGTTAACTTCTTGAGGTAGTAAATTTTACAATCGACAAAGTCTTTTTCTTCAGATTCCCAGGCAGATAGAAAAAAGTTTAATGGTTATCACACATCTAATTATATTTTGTTCAAACATGTAGTTAAATACCATTTTTTTCAGGTTTTCATAGTCTTCGTATTGTTGTTTAAGTAGAATTCGTTTTTTAGAAAGATAATCCGTTTATTAGTAGACATCCATATAGGAGATTAATTTCCACACCAGTGGTAAGCAAATTATTGGTACAAAAGACTGTCTATAGCCCTAATTCTTTCAGGATAGCGGTTAAGGTAGCGATCGAGTCTAAGATATCAATTTAAAATTTTATCTCCTTCAGGTTTCTAGTAGCCAACATACGAACGAAGTCAATTTCTTTTGAATGGTAAAAACTATAACTACTTATCGAAGTATTGCCACATTTCTTTCACTATTTAAAATCGTGGGATTCAGATAAGCTACACGCTTTGAATTGATGCTGCAATTTTATCAATTTAACTCTAATATTTAATGTATGGCATCAACATTTCACAAAAAGTTGATAAAGCAAAAAATGTGGAAAGAATGGTGAAGGAAGTTTTCTTGTAATAATAAAATTATTTTAAGCATCCAAAATTAATTATTTTTGGAAATAATTTTCTTTAAAAGGAATAAAGTGAAATTAACATAGTTATATTGAAATTAATCCAAGCATTACAAAATCCATTGTATTATTCAAAACTACAATTATCCAATCTAGACCTGGAAAGATTCTGTTCCATTATCACTGTTTTCAGTTTTAACTAACCAGTTATAAATCTCCTTCTGTGACTAAAAACCAATTATTCCCATTAATTTTCTAAATACTATCTTCAACAAAAAGAAATAACTTTAACATTCCAAAATACTTAGAAACGATAATATTAATGTATTCACATGAAAAATGTTGTCATTTTATGCAAAAATGCACCCCTATTTTATCAATATTCGAAACACAAAGAGGTGAGTACGAATTATATATGAGTTTATAATACCTGCAAAACTAAATAAAAATTCAAGGGCAAATATATGCCAAAAAATTACTAAAAATATCCTTGATTTTTATTTTACCTTTTGTACAAAGAAATATATATAAAACGATATCCTTCTTTTATCAATTGTTTTTCAAGGTTGACATTTACAAATTGGTTTTAACAACAAAACTAAATTTACCATGGCTAAAATGTTATGCAATAATATTCACGTAGTGTTGTATATTTTTTGGTTAAATACTTTGCAATGTATGTATGCATTTCTAAAAATAATACGTAGTAGGTACGTACACCTATGTTTCATATTAAGGTTGATCGGACAATACTCCAAAGTCATATGGTGTTTTTAAACATAAAGTTTTTCTTTTATTTAGATAACATATATCATCATTAGTAATTCGGATTTGTGTAATTATTGAATTATTAAAAATAATAAGAAATCCTCTTTTGACTCTGTTTGTCTTGGCGGATGAAAATTTTTTTGAATTTTTTGTCTTTTTAATTAAGATATTTACAAAACTCTGCGTCAGAATGTTTTTTTAATTTTTTTTTTAAACGTTATGTACGAGAATTAATTTTTAAAAGTAGAAGTTTTTTACTTCTTATTCCATGGAAGGTGAAGCAACACTATTGCAAATACATGCGTTAATTCAATTGCTATCCACAATTCTTATTTTAAGTGATTAATTATATGCAAACCATTCTTCAAATTTTTTCAAAAATTATAAAATAATGCGTACGAGTAAGCAATTAATCATTTTACAAAAATTCAGATTTTAATATATAATACATTGCCTAAATGTCCAATCAACCTTAAGGTTGAATATTTTGTGAGTTGTTTAATATTTGTCATGAGTATTAAGAATTTTTATCTTTTATTTTTACATGTTCAAGAAGATTTTGAAATAATTTTTTGTTTGGGATGTGAGAAAAATTTTTGATTCAAAGTGGTTATCACTGTATTGCGATGTTTTTATAAAATATGTCAGATTATCGTTAGATATGAAATACTTTGGTTTAAAAGTACAAACTTCCAGTTTTAAAATGAATGGATGATTGATTTTCATAGTTACTCATATACCCCAAAAGTCAAAGTAGGAATTAAGGTAAAACCGCCAAGATGGCCTGTCAGTATAGTTGCTGGGGCTTGAAATTTTAGTTCGTTTTTAGCTCCCAGAAAACAAAGAGGAGGTGTTATAAATTTAACATGCCTGTGTACCTGTTTATCTGTTTATCATTGTATCTGTGTGTCTGTCTGTGGTACTGTAGCTCCAAAGCGGATTAACTCTTTAAATTTTTATAAATATAATATAATGCGATTTGGAAGGCATCACATATTTCCACAAGAATAAATATACAAACGAATCTACTTGAGAGAAAACTCACAAATAAGTGAGCATAATTTTTTCATATTGGTAGGAAAAAATGCAAAGATGTTGATGAATAATTTTCCTCTTTCGAAAATAAACTGGAAAATATTCGAGTCAAGATTAAGCTGGTAATGTGGATGAGAGTAATTAAAGAGGTTGCAAATAAACAAAAATATTGAACGTTTACTGAATCATAGACTTAGACACTAATTAGACATAAAATAAAACTTTTGAGATCAAAAGACAATAATAAATGGTTAAAACATTTAAACATGAATACAAAACATAAAACACAATGGTACCATAAGTGTGTCACCAAAAAAACAAAAAAATATTATAAAAAATGAATTTATTTTTAATGTAATTGTCAAAATTTACATGTTTTTTAAAGTATTATTAAGAAGAAACTAACAAGAAGTATTTTTTTATATTATTAATATTATTATTATTAAATAAATATACATCTACAAAAGTATAAATGAAATTTATAATTAATGAAGTACACAAGTTGAAAAATAATTGTATATAATTTAACGCGCGTATACGTACGTAGTGTAGTAACGTAAAACAAACGTTACGATTATATCTTGTCACACGTTGGCATTATAGCAAAATGTTTTAATAAAACATAGTTTAGGTTTTATGATTAATAGAGATTCGTCTTCAAGTCGACACACATACATAATATCATTTATAATATGACTATACTGTTGTCTTTATACTATACTTTAGTCTTTTAACATGGACTTTGTAAAATATTGATGGTTTAATTTTAAATGCACATGAAATACCTGGAGTATACATATAAACTTAATCATCCAACTTGAAACAATTGCCCATGAATTTAAAGTGAGAGGAGGTGTGAGGCAAGGTGATCTAATGTCACCCAAGCTGTTCTCTGCTAGGCTGAAAAATGCTTTCCGCAAACTAGACTGGTCACAACTAGGACTAAATGTTGATGGGAAAAAACTAAGCCATCTTAGATTTGCGGACGATATAATTCTATTGGAGGAAAACTCAAATAACCTGGAAAATATGATCCAAACGCTAAGCAAAGAAAGTGCCGCTGTAGGATTGTATATGAACACGTACAGAAAAATCAAAACTGCTAACCAACTTCAAAAAAGTAGCAATTAATGTAGATGCAAGAACATTCGAATACAGGGTAAATAATATCACCAAACATCTAGGGAATCAACACAAGAATAGCCTGTGGCTGGAGAAAATATTGGTCGTTAAAAGAGATCATAAAATCTAGAGACGTGGTAATAACTATAAAAGGGAAAGTTTTCAATACCTGCATTCTGCCTTGAATTACATATGGTTGTATAACATGGGCACTCACCAAAATATTGCCAAAGAGCAATGGAAAGAAGCATGATGGGAATAAGTAAAGCAGAGCATGTTCGGAATGACTATCGATCAACAAAAGTGGAGATGGACCGGCCATAAATTGAGGGCTAATGTAGCAAAATGGAGCATAATGGTTACAGACTAATATCCAAGAAATAGTAACAGGAACAGGGGAAAACAAGTAAGGAGAGTAGAGGACGAGCCAGAGCTTACAGCGGACTCTCACTGAAGGAGAGTGGCTCGTGACAGACCTCAATGGAAAATTCTAGAGGTGACCTTTACCAGAAGGCACACTGAATTGAGAGACTTTTCAAAACAACATATCCAAGAACCAAAGTTCAGTTAACTTTTGAATAATTGTGTTATTAAGAGCTGAAGTTTGAGAAACAAATACGTGAAAATTAACAATTATGACATCCGTAAGAAGAAAAAATATTTTTTGTTTACCCAATCATTATGTTTGATACCCATATAGAGTGGGATACAGCAACAAATTTCACTCAAATACCCTCATACTTTTTTGAACTGCGTAATTGTTTAAACAACTCAATCCAAAATATCCAAATAATAAAAACAAAATTTTCCCAATAGTACTATCAAAGAGCAGTTCTCAATATTTTAATAACTCCCCATATTTACAAACTATATTAGTTGAACTTCTATTTTTGATACATTTTAACGGCGACACTATTTTAATGTCGAATCTTACATCAAAATAAAGGAAGCGTTTGGAACAAATATGACACAGTGTATCATTTAAACGCCAACAAACACGGTTTACAATGAAATGGGAATACATTTATTTTTATTCAAAGAAATATAATGTGAATTGAAAAAAGTATTGTTAAAAAAGTTGGTATTATTGGCAAAAACCAAAAAAAGGATCGAAATATGTTTCCAGATAAAAGGTACAAATAAAGGATGATCCAATTTCAGTTTCCTATTAATCGTTTAACTAACGCTCAACGGTCCAATTGTTGACTTGTTCTACAAAAAAAATAATTCTGCAAGAACAGTGTATAGACTTTTACGGGAAGATTGTGGCTAATTTTAATGGTCCTACTTAGCGAGCAATTCACATTATTGTGCAAAAGGTCGAAGTAACTGTAAGCATTTGAGATTGAATAAGGCGTTTGTATCATCGTAGAGCAACGTTAAAAAACTGAAAACACTCACCAAGTTTTAGCTTTGAAGGAATTAACTGCCGCAGAAAAAACTGAAAAGCTAACTAAGATAATACTACATTTTGCATGTTTCATTTTTTATAATTAAAATAGTGAAGGTCAATTTGGATTACCCTTTACAAACAGTGGACCTTAAAGCAAAACAAGAAAAAGAAAATGAACGAAGTACTCTGAACGATATAAATGATATTGAAAAACTATGTAATCTATAAAAAAAAAACTAGCATGAATGAATGATTAACTATATTTATACGAATGAACTAAAAATTGTAAAATTGAAAAATTACATGAAAATATTTCAGTAAAGTAAATAAAAATCTGTATAATAGAAATGTAATACAAAAGATCTTATGAAATATAAGTTACATTTGATTTAACCTTTCACTAGTAACGGTAATAGGAAGACGGAAACGATTTTTATGTAGTTCGACTTCCATATATGTATAGTAAATGTTACAATGTGTAACAATTGAAAATAAGGATGGCTTTTGAAAAATAATAGCGTAAGCAGCGAGAAAAGCTATAATAGTAACAATTCCATTGTCTTTCCTAAAGGCTCAGTTGATAAAGGAGTAACTAATTCCGTACGGAATGTCTTGGGTAGCGGGTTCGATACATACCGTGACAACAAAATATTGATTGAATGAATAGTAATTGTATCAGGGGAAAACTGTCAAACCCGAGGCAATTACATATCCAACATATCCAAGGGAATGAAGTAGCAAGTCTAAATCAAGAAATTTTAAGCTTTTCCTGGTGAAGTAGAAGCAAATTTTGAGAAAATGGATTTCAGAGAGTATTCATGACGCATTTAAATTACAATCGATTAGATATACTTTTAAACCGTCTATATCAGCTTGATTCATGATCCAAATTTATGAGAAGCTGTCAAGTTTTGTTGAGTTTAACTGTGATGTTGTTAAACTCGACAAAATCTTTTAGTTATAACAACACTGAATGTTTGCTCATTCCATGTTATCGGGTTCCATCTCACTCCTTATTGTCAACAATCCTGTATTACGCCACTTTTGTTGGGAAAATTACTGGTTATTCATTTTGGTACTCACTGTATTTTGATCCACAAAAAAGGGTAAGCAGTGAGCGATACGTAGTCATCAATAGAATCCAGATTGGTAATGTCAATGAAGAAGTATTTTATGTTACTCAACGATGTATAACATTTACTATCAACGGATATTTTGATGAAAAATAAATAAAAAAGTGTATACATTTTGTTTGATATAGATAGAAAAATACAGTGTGGCATTGATAAAAATATGTGATGTAAACAATATATAAAACGATGCTTATCAAGTGCATCAGATCCATTATTTGTAGAACTACTCAACATTTATGTACACTTATTTATTTTTTTGGTTGTTCATATCGTTCACACAAATTTTATGAAATGTACTAAAAATGATTCAAAAATTTAAAAAAGAAAATATAGCTAAGCGACTAACCATGCTCCGCTGAAATTATTAGGAATTCCAAGGTATCATAATATATTGGCTTTCTAAGGTTTCCCTTTTTTGGACCTTTTTGGGGACGAAGTTCCTTATAACGATGCTTGCGAGGGTGAGCGTATTTGTAGAAATCGTACGAAGGAAAATGAGCTTGTGAATTCTATCTGATAACTATAAAATTATAGACTATCAGAATTGATTTGAGTCATATAAGTATCACCATTTACGTCAAAGTTCCCTGTTTATAACACGTAGAAATAATATTTAACTTGCTGTCGTTGGTAACATTAGTTCGTTAACTGATTTGAAGAAAAAGCGTAAAAAACGTTGATCTTGGCGGGATCTTACTACCAGACTATTTTTATGAATAGTTCTTATGCATAAAAATCCTTCTGTATTATGTCGAATGAAAGGAAAAAATCAGATAATGATATTCTTTTGTATTGAAAGAGCATATATGAAATAACGTATAATAACTCACACAAGCGCGCTAATCTTTTTCCATGCTTACAATTGGATATATTCCTACATTTTATCTTTTTAAAACCGTGGAGTTTTCGCATACACTTTTTCTTATTTTCATTATTTTTGCATTATTTTTGGTTTTAATTATTACAAGTGTTTTTATGAGTATCTACTTTTGAACAGTTTTTTTACCAAAGTTGTTAATATTTGAAATGTTCATTTTAGGTTGGTTAGAAATCGCCGTACAATGTGAACTACAATCCCTGAAATTTTAGTTTTGAAACATTTTCTGTTATTTTTGGCTTTTTACGTTTTTTTTTCACTTTTGATTCATGAATCTAAAATTTATTTCCAATATCTAAAGCCACATTTTAATCCAAACATTTTTATATATTTTTAAAATCAGTGTGTTTAAAACTTGAGTTGAGCCACTTTTAAAAAAAATAACATAATTTTTCTTGTCTAGAAATTTAAATGAAAATAGATAAATAGTCAAAATGATGTGTATTAATATTAAATAGATATCTTACCCTAAACTTTTTAAAATCTAAAATGAAAAGCAATCAAAAGAAAATCGATTTATTTCGTATAAATAGAAGTGTATTGAATTGAAATACGCACCCTTATTCTATTTTTATTATAGATAGGGTACATTATCAAATAATAATATATTCCTGCACAATGTGCAATGAATAATTGGTGTAGTTCGTGGCGAAGTTTATTTTCAGAAATACATGATTTTTACTCAAATTTTGTTTTTAACTTAGATTAAGGAAATCTAATCAAACGGCTATGATGCAATGATATGATCAAATAAAAACTCATTTTTTAAATACTTTGTAGATATCACCCCAAGTTTGCAACGATTAAAAATTTTGATTGTCGATCATCACGATAACTCAAAAACGAAAAAAGATATCAATCTGGAATTTTGCCAATGTTTTGGAGGTTAAAAGTGAGTTTTAGTGAGTGTGCAACATAGGTGAAGTGGGTCTTGGGTTCGTAGGAATCTTGTAAGCTGTAAGACATTTAAACATAAAAAAATGTTTCTTATACAAAAATTAACTACTTTTAAAAGAAACCCTTTTTCCGTGAATATCTTTGTTAATCCGTGAGCAAATCAAGCCAGAAAATAAGGTTCCATTTTGTTCAAAACTATACAAGTTAAAGGGTTGTTTAACGTCTTACTTTGAAAATACAAGTCCCCAGCTGAATATTAATACGCTTCACATAAGAATCTGATAGCGTGTGTTACGGTTTTTACTTTACATTTGGGATCCTTCTTTGCATATCTTAAAAATTCGAATATTAATGACTTTATTTTTGCTTTAATTTGGAAAAATATATTAAGATGTATTTGTTCTAAGCAAATACAAGCCGACAAACATTTTAAGTGTCTATGGTACAAAAATGAACTGTATATAATATATTATATATTTGAATTGGAATTGGAATGAGGAATAGATCATGCATCAATGACATCAACTTAATGTGGAAGGAAAAAGCTTTTTTTTCTATGTTTCCACTTTCTATTGTGTTACAAAATAGTAGTACATAACACAAATAACATAATGGTTTGAATGTTGTATGATATATATAACAGTCAATTTATACAGGATGTATAAAATTTAATAACACATAAATTAAAAATTTAAAGAAACTACCGACGCAAATGCAGGTCAGATTAATTCGCTTTTTGGCATTGGTGCTCCTAAACGGATGAACAGATTTTTATTTTTTGTTTGTTTGTTTTGCTTTAAAAGAATAATTTGATCGAGAGTGTTTGAAATCTACTCAGTCTTTTGAAGATCATGGCGTACAGATACATAGATACACGGACACGTTGAATTCATAACATCCTTCTCTGTTAGTTGGGGGAAAAGATTTGAGTGTTAAGCTTTTACAGCTTGATTATTAATGCTAATTTTCAAAATTCAAAAACTAAATATTATCTGATTTAATTTCGGTGTTGATCAGACGATTATCAAAAGTTTAAGATATTATAAAATTTCTTTTGAACTATAGAATAAAATAAGGCATTATGTGATTCTGTCAGTTACGAGTCTATGTCGCAAACTGTATCGTCAACTATTTTTCTATGACTATTCCCAGGAACCATAGAGCTGTATAGGCATAGGAATTGCAATAAGTGAATTCTTGATCGCATTGAGAAAGATGGAAAGAGATAGAAATTGTAGTCGTATAAAAGCGAGGTATTAGAGAGGCGCATACAGTTATAAGCGCCTACTTTATCTGACTTTACCTAGATTTCTATAGCTATATTAGCGGCGACTTTGTAGCTCTACGGTATTTTCTGCATGGCAAGAATCGATTACATATCTTACGCACTGAATAGGTTATCAGAATTTGACGCAACATCTTCTTAAAAATGATGGATTAGTGTTCATTAAATCAAAATCGTTCACACAAAATTTAACCTAAAAACATTTAATACTTACTGTATTTATTGTAACATGTATGGATGAGCTGCCTTGCCTATTTATTAACGTATCGTAGAGACTGAAATAGTTGACGAAAAGATAAATAAATTCATAACAAAAGTTACTCATCATTTAACAAAATGTATTCTACTCGCACATAATATATATATGTACATTTGTATGAATGTGTTTTTACGGCTTTCTGAAAGAAATTTATTATTTTCATCACGAAAATCAATTCAGCATTTAAAAAAATGTATGTGTCCCACTCCTTGCTAACTGGCGGGCACATCACCATTAACCATTTTGTGTTAATCAAATTATATTTAAAAAAATTTAATAAACACTCTTTATTGTACTAAAAAGAGAATTGATTTTTAATTTTAATTGTACTGTAAAATTCAAAGCGTGCACTGTTTTCCACATTCATTTTTTATGCAAGTATATTTGGCATCTATCATACCATTCTTTGAATTATTATCCTGTGCCATAAAGCACGTTTTCTAAAACTCTAATTTACTTTCTTATTTTTTAGTCTCGCTAAGCCCTGGATGCATTTGTAAAATCCAAACAGCTCACTAAGTAAATTCAACAATGTTGCTGCTTGTAAAATTCCCTTCTGTCGCAGACTAAATATTCATCAAAAAGCAACCTTCGATTTTTGTTATTTTCGTAAAAAACCTGCCTTTACACCCTATTTAGGCTCAAAGTACCCAACATTTATTTATTAGGTAAATATACCAAGTTTGTCTACAAAATTATTTTCTGTGGCAAAAAAGCAAACTAAAATGATCAAAATTGTCTTCTTAGTAGTATGAATTCCTATCCTATACGTGATAAATATCGACAACTTTATATACGCTTGTGGAAAATTCATAGACGCTTGTGGAGACGGTCCATTAGTTATTATAATTTTTCATAAGTCATTATTAGTAGCTCAGTTGGATAGGGCTAAAGAATTCCGTCCGCGGTATGCCTAGGGTAGCAGGTTCGATTTCCGCCGTCACATCAAAAATTAATTTAATTAATAGTTGTGATGGGCTAGTGAAGTGCATGGTATATGCATGAAGGAGGTGCACTCAGCCTCTGAAAATAATTGAGGAGCTGATAAGTGAAATTATCTGCGGAAAAGGTGATCTAACCTAACCTAACCTACTACAAATTTTTGTACAACTTTACTTAACAAATTAATTTTAGTTTCACGTCATTAGAAATAACATAATTGGAAATATTTAAAAGCAAAATTGAACAAATAAAACACTATTATATAAATTGATGAAAATTGGTCGGGTCTCTAAGAGTTAAATCAACCACAACTTTTTTCGTATGTATGTGTTCCGATCTTGTAGTCTTTTATTTATTATAATCGGCAATGGTTTTTCATTTTTTGTGTGTTTGTTTGTTTGAAAATTTATTCAGAAAGGAAAAAGATGATGAGTATTTTAGTTATTTAATGATAAATAGATTAAATGTTTTAGATAATGTTGTGTGTATCAAAAATTGGTGATGACACTTTTTGCTTAATGACTTAAGTATTTTATCATTATTTTAAGGTAGTTTAACTGTAATAGTGCATTAAATATAGTTTAAATATACATTTTTATATAATGTTAAATAACGTATGTACTGTTTAATTTATTGTTGATGTAGTATGTAAATAGAATTTGGTGCACCATAAACTATTAAATTTTATTTGAAATATATACCTTAGATGCATCCCAAAAATCAAAAGCTCCCAATTTTTTATTTCGTATTGCCCCAACTTATTTTATTCTCTAACCTAATTTAGGTTCAATTGAAGGGTTCAACAAGTGGCAGTTCCTTCAAATTTCTTGATATGTTTAGTCACGTAAATGCAACATAATGCATCATTCTAGCCAGATAAAAAAATTTATATCAGTTTAAAAATAAAAATTATTATAAATAATTGATAAAAAATTATCCTTGTGACAGGATAAAAAAAAATTGGTGCTAATATTTTGTGATTCTGTATCCTCCGCGTACAAAAAACATATATAAATTTTGAAATGATATGTTATTAATTTTTGAAGGGGTGGAGATATCGACATACCAGACCATATCGTAATAAGTTTATATGTTTATAGGTACCTGCTATGCTTGTTATTTCAATATACATATTAATATCAAATATATATGTACAGGATGTAATAGAAATCATACTGCTTCATAATCTAAACCTAAAAAGTTGTATTTATCTCCATTTTTAACCCTTTAACGATAAAGACGGAAATTTGAAAAAATTACCTAATGGAAAGCAGCACATTAGGTAATTGGAGCCCAAAAAATTAAAAACTCAGGTTCATTTGATTATTGGATAAATATTTTCATTATTTTGGCATTAACTTAATAAATGTACAATTGAAATAATTCATTATTTGTTTCTCGCTTATATTGAGTTAAAATGAATACTCATGAAAACCAAAGCACTCGTCGATCGGCTTGTACTTTTGTTGCAATCTTTTACACATATGTGGTAATAGCATCAGCTGATGCATTTTCACTTCCAATAGATAAAACCAAGCTTTCTGCACTAGTTGTGCAAACTAGACACTATCTTTATGTATAATACACTTAAAAATTGAATTTGACAAGAGTATTGTTCTTTAAGAGAAGGATTATCCCAATCTGAAATATTTCAAAGTATACATCTACTTTGTTAGTAAAGAGTAATTAAAGTAAATTTCTTAGTAAGTAAAAATATGTTGATATACAAATTGTTTAGTGAACTGTTTAAAATTTGATTTATTTAAGTAGAAAAATTGTGTATTAGAAATATTTAGACGTTAAAAAAAGTAAAAACTATAATTCTCTCTGTCATTTTTATTATAGACTAGCTGTTACCCGCCCGCTTTGCTGGGCAACATCCCCACTTGCACCCCTCCCTCCACATTTTCTTACGTTGGATAACAGTTTTGTAATGTACACGTCATGCTCTTTTATTTGATACCCCACTTAGGTATATTTGTAAATATTCGATATTTCCTTCCCACTTTCTTGCTACACCTTTCTACCCTCTGAAGATTAAAAAAATTTCTAAATGTAATTTAAAACATTCTGACCAAGTTTTGAACTATTAAAAGCCATAATAGAAAAATATGAATTTTTTATTCATGAACACCCCCGCAACCCCCCTTGTGGGTGGAATTTCGTAAAATCCGTTCTTAGCTGACCTCTACTTGGCAAAAGGAATATTCCTCCCAAATTTCAAGTCTCTAGGTCTTATAGTTCCAGAGATATCGTGATGAGTGACTATCTATCTATCTATCTATCTATATCTATAGAAAGTCTCCTATATATTTATAGAAGATAGAACCGCTTGTAAACACTAAGGATATGCTTTTCTGTCAACTAGACTCATATTTCTGATTCACTCTGTATAAATATGTGTATTATGAATATTTTCATACATAGATAGATATTGGCAACCATTTTCACATAATAACAAATTAACGAGTAGCAATCAGATATAACGATGTGTTTATATGAATCATATCACTTATATATAATATTATATTGTATGAAAATGTATATATATATATATATATATATATATATATATATATATATATATATATGTTTGGAAAATATAGGTTTTGCACACAATATTTCCTCATACTCTACCGTAATATCCCACTCAAAATATTCATCCTTTTCCCAAATGTACAGTAAATGAATTCATACATAAATATATTTGTATGTATACAGAATGATGAAAATATGGAAATTCAGAGTTTATACAGTTTAAAAAAAAATTACTGGATTGAAATAAACGCATGCACTTACTTGGCTGTTAATGTTCTTAATAACAAGTAAATATTTCATGAGCAAATGAAATCAATACTTAAACCAAGAAAATAAGTGTTTGTCTCATTTTCAAGAAAATATGACTTAAAAATTAACTTATAGCAAATTTTTTACAAATATATTTTTTTACCTTCTACCAATTTAAAAACATTTTTTTTTTCAACCAGTCGTTTTTTGTCGTAAATGTTCGAAAAACAAATCTCCAAATTTTAACAATAGAGCTATACCATTTGAACTAGTTAGAGTTTTAACCCCGGAACTAAAAGAAAAGGGGTCTGTCTGTCTGTGGCATCGTAGCGCCTAATAGAATGAATCGATTTTGTTTTTTTTGTTTCGTTTGAAAGGTAATTTAATGGAGAGTGTTCTTAGCTATGTTTCAAGTGCAAGTTTAGGGTTCAGTACCCGAAAAGGCTAAAAATTGGTGATGATATTCAAAATCGGCTCAGCTTGGACAAGGCTTTAAGGAAAAAGGAAAATTAATGCAGAGTGTTGTTAGATATGTTTCAAGTGCGAGTTCAGGGTTCCGCACTTCACTTCACTTGTTTTTAACAATTTTCATTAAACACACTCTACCATTTTATGTAATAATATTTATACCAAAACATTTAATAACACAAATCGAATAAATGTATCTATCTCGTTGAGTGAACGAAATATCTATATATCTCTAATACAAATACAAACCGATATTTATACATACATAGAGATATATAGATATAATGTATAATATACGCACATTATTCATCAATAAACAAATCATTATTTTGACACCTAATCGGGAAAATGTAGGTTTGTGATATGCTTGTTATATTGTTGTGTTTGTCTATTGATTACAATTGTCTATAATTTTAAATAGATAACATACCAATGTTACAATCTATCATTGTCCGTCCGGCTTCACGATATAATAAAATTTATATTTCTTCATATTTTCAATTAGAATTTTTACATTGAATGAAATTCGAAGAATTTAAAAAGAATCCATAAATATCTTTGACGAGGCCCCATATTCTAATCAGGGCTCGGATTAAGGATTGAAATGTTCAGTCCATTTTTCAGAGAGAGAATCCTTTTTTTAACTAGGAAATTTATTCAAAACATGTGTTACATTTTCTGTGTGGACTCTATTGTGTCCAGAGCCACTAAATTTTCTTTCGTCTCTCACCATTTTATGCCTGAAAATAAATTTTACAACCGTAAAAAACACGCTAAATCATCGACATTGAAAATAGCTATATGTTTATATTTGAGAGTCCCCATAGGTTGCTTTTCGATATCTTTAATAGTTTGTTCAGGGTTCGTGTACAAACAAGAAGCGAGTTACAATTGTAAGAGAATCTTACATCGTTTTGCAACATTTTATTAATCAATAAACAAAGCTGTGTCGTTTTGAAGAGTAACAAAGGGCCTATAGTGCTTGAGAGACTTTTGATGTTTACATTATACAAATTTATTAAGTTTTTTTAAAAAGATGCCAAAAGCATTTAGTGGAGAAAATCGTAGAAATTCATTTTTAGCCAGAATAATCCTATAAAAAGCATTCTTTTTCGTATAGCCAATAAAAAAAAAAAAAACAGAATGTTTTTGTGACACTTCCTCGCAGTTGCAAGGTACAATATATCAACTTCTAGCTAAACTCTAATTAGCAGACTAAAAGTGCTAACGCCCAATTACACACCTAGAATGGATAATTGAGACACTAAAATTGTTTCAGTACATTTTCACTTTGCACTTCTTCATAATTGGAACGAAGTTCATTAACGCGGCTTGCCATGGTGAGTAAAAAGGCAAAAACCGTCACGTCACAAAAAGGATACTCTGTGGGTGTGTGTGCCATATCCATGACAACACGGTATGTTACCCTTGTTTATATTATTTTTATTTACTCTAGTATACGAATTTTGCATTTTTGTACTATTTGTATCCAAAACTAGTTATGGATATATATTTTGGATGCGAATAGTACAAAAATTCCAAAATTCGCGTACTATAATTATGTGCGTTTTGAATTCCTGCCAACTTGACATTACAGATTCAACAGATTACGTAGATGTATTTATTTAACGGTTAAAGTTGATTTTGTACAGCTTCTTTCCTAACGAACTTCATTACTGACGAGGATACCACGACCGCAATCTGTTTTTTTTTTAATCTTCAAACCTTTCGGTTCTCTTCAGAAGATTTGGAAACGGGAAAGTAGAAAGAACTTCATATAAATGTGTAGAGATTTTCTACCAATTCCAAACAATTTTTGCAACTCCGAATACTAGAATCACTAAACAGCGAAAACAAAGTTTTCACTACACAGTAAAAACAAAGTTTTCACTAGACAGTGAAAAAAAAATTACTTGATTGAAGAAACTGCCTTCACCTACTTGGCTTTTGCTGTTATGATACGTAGATATGTTATAAATAAATATTTTTTGAGACAAAGATCTTGATGTAATTTAAGAAAATTATTTCACTACCTAGAAATTTGCTTGAAACAGAAAATATTTACTCCCTACAAAATAATATTTACTTGCTTCTATGCTTATACTGCTGTCTTTTGAAGCTTGTCTTCAGCATACTAAAGCCTACTAAAGCATACTAAAACACGTCTTCATCCCTCTAATTTTAGCATTCCAATCAACTAAAACGCTACACTAGCTGAAGAACTCATTAATAATTCATTAATATTTGCTATGAGTGATATGAGATATAAGAGTAGTTTTTCCTATTTAAAACGAATTGATTGTGAAAAATGAAAAATGAGATGTTATGAATTTGTGATATGATGACGGAATACAACATAACAATACAATCAAGAAATACAGAACTAGAGTTCGTTCGTTCGTACACAATGAATAATCCAAAACGTATGTGAGTAGAGTATGTGTTTTATTCCATTATAATATGTAATGTCTATCATGTTATACGAACAGTTTTCTATCAGGGCCGTATTTATTAGTGTGATTAAATCGACGCGGAGGTTTTCGTTCACAATATTTAAAAGTAACAAGTGAAATTTACAAAATTTAAAAAACCCCCGACAAATGCGATTTTTTCCTTGTAAACTGATTTTTGGAAACTTAAGCTATAAAATGGTCTCAATCGAGTCGGTTCGACTGTTTAGGGGCTACGATGCCACTGAGAAACACACAGACTCACATATAAACACTTTAAACTGATAACACTCCTTAAATCAATATCAAAGTGATGGTCAAGGACATCAGATGGGATGAAAAGGATACTTAGAGAGATATCATTTTTTGGGACTCATTTTTAGAAATATTTTAATTGAAATTGAAATATTTGAGTTGACTTTGATCTTTTGAATTATTGTTTTGAATTACTTAATTATTTTACCATTTCACTTTTCGAAATGAATGAAGCCAGGTTGATTTGACCATTCATTTCCATAGTAATCATTTATATGTTAAAATTATATGTCATGCCTTTCCCAAACTGAACCAATTTTTTAGTTTTTTTGGGTACGACGCACAAATCTCACTTGAAACGTAGCTTAGAACACTCTCCGTTAAATTACCTTTCAAATGAAACCAAAAAAATTAAAAACGGTTCATCCGTTTAGGCGCCAAGATGCCACAGACAGACAAACACACAGACAGATACACATAGCAGTCAAACTTATAACACCCCTTTTTTTAGTTCGGGGGTTAAAAATCGTAAGGAAAAATAAGAATAAATTCAAAAAAAAATTTTAAAAAAATTAAAGAACAATCTATTCGAAACGACCCGACCGAATGTTATGAAATTATTTTCGGTACATAATGCCGTTAATACGCTTCTATCGTTACCTCAACGAAATCGATGTCATTTTTTTGTTTGCTCGATATCAATCAGGAAAGAATTTAAGACTCGAGCTGAAAACTACCGCTTCGCACAATTTTGTGCAAAACTAGCTTTAGTCTCATATCGATAGGAAAACCTTAATGTTAAACACCTCTGAACTAATCATTCAATTCACTGCAATGAATAAAACAAAGATAGAAAATCAAACCAACAATAACAGAATCAAACAAAAACACATATATGTTGGGTAGGTAAGTAGGGGGTGTATGGATGAAGGGTGTATAACTATATATACATTTCGATTATGTAGTTATGTATTCGAAACATAACAAAACGAATTGAGAAATTCAACACTAGAATTCAAATGGAATAATATTTTCTATTTCTATGTAGGGTGTATAACATTTCAAGCTTCAAACTTCGAATAGAAATAGTGTATTATTGTTGTGGCTTTAAAACGTAATAGTTTTATTTTTATAATTATGTAAATATGATTTTTTATTTGAAAGTTAATCACATTCCATTGTAAAAAATATTACTTTAAGTTAATATTTCTTAAGACAAATATTTCTTAGGACTGTTAAAAAAATTTCTTGAATCAAGAATATATAATTTACTTGTTACCATGTGAAAAATATATTTTCTTAAAACTCATATCAAAAGGAGTTCGAGAAAAATTTATAAATTTATACAGTAATGGTGTTATCTGACACATTTTTGCGCCGATTATCCTGTTCGACGTTTGAAACATTTTAACGTATCTATGTTTACTGACTACCACACGTTGGACAAAAATACCATTGCCCCGTTAAAACGGCACGTTTTCAATGTCGGGCTGGATAAATGGCGCAAAAATTTGTTGGGCATTACGATCGACAAATTGTACATATATTTACTAAATGTTTCCGCAAAAACCAGTCAGGTGGTAATCGGTATTCAATATCCTGTTAAATTGACTTGCTGCGGAGTGTGGACCAACGCTACAATACATTTGTCGGACTTAAATTATCTTGGCCACATAATCTTTAATTATCAATGAGTAAGGAGTAAGTGATCATAAATAATGAGTTCACGGTTAATTATGGAGACGTTAAGCCCAAAAACGAAGTATTTCTGAGAATCATTACTAGGACTATGACTTAACATTACCTGTCTCAAAATTATTACGCTTTCCATTATTAAATATTCAGAAATATTTAATATTTCTTCGTTACTCATTCGTTGCCCATTGTACATTGTGTCTTCTTTGTTCTGGAGGACAAACCTGAGATACATTGGATAGTGTGTTTCCGGTTGGATGTACACGCGACTGAGAGTATTACTCATATTTTCCTTCTGCCGATAATATTAACAACCAACTAGCCCAACGCAGGTCATGTAAACACAAATAAGTGATACAGCTGAATGAAAGCAACGATTTGAGAGAACCAATAAAAATGTAAATAATTAAAAAATGATAAGGAATAGTTTTTAAATTTCATCAAAATTCGGCAAATACATATTAAGTTAAATCCTTTCAAACACACATACAAAAAAGCACGATTATGATAGTCTCTAGCAAATGGTTATTTGTAAAAAATCAAAATTTACGTCATGTAATTGAATCATCCTGTACTTAGGTGTAAAATACTAAAGCTAATATTTGTATATGAAGTTGGTAGCTTGCTATATGTATGAACGTATTATATGTACTTCTCAATGTACTATTGTTGTTTGCTTTCAAATATTTCATTCATGTGAGAGAAGGTATTTTGTTCTTGTTTAGTATTTGTTACATGATCTGATGCTGAGTTTTGGTATTCCCAAAACTAGTTAACAGAAAAAATTGTTATTATTATACGGAAAATAATCGTTAAATATTCCATAAATAGTTATACGTTACGAAAAATAAATGAAAAATGGTGAAAAGTTTCCTCAAAATATACTAGTTCGATTTGAATTTATTTTCCATCAAAATTTTTATCCAGAATTCATTTTTCATTATATTTTGGATTAAAAAACTAATTTAAATGGAAGCAAGTTTGTTATTTTTACTTTCAAACTTGTGTATCAGAGCTGACAAATGAAATTGCCAAATCAAATGGTTCAGTCAAGTAATGTTCACAAACTACCATACGTGGTATACTTAGGGTTGCGGATTCGATTCCCACCGTTATCTTAAATATTTATTCCATGAATGTGATGGTTTAGCATATATAAAACTTAGTCGATGTTTGAATTGTTTTTCAATATGATTCTCATAGAAATATCTTTATTCTTTTCATTTTTAGACCCAGAATGTTATGAGAATATAGCTTTAAGATTAGTAATTTTAAAAGAAGTATTTCAATCGAAATCTTAAACAAAATTATTGTATCAAAATAACTTAGTATTTTAAATTTTTAACGATTATTTTTCAATCAATAGAAAATAATTTTTTTATCGTCTACAAGAAAATGATGGTTCAAATATTTCACACATTTTAAACAAACATAAAAATACAAAATTCATGATCGTTTATTTCATAAATTTTGTAATAGAATAAATATTAGAATATACAGGAATATCTAAAATTGTTCTGTAGAGGTGCTTATAAACACAAAACAGGGTTTTCATTCAGTATGGATGCGAGATCTACACTCAATGTTCACTATGTGATGATATTTGTGTTGGGTGGTTATTTTCTATACAAAAAGATATTGTGTATGGAATGAGGGGAACAAACGAACGAATGGTGTAGTTTTTGGAATGAATAACATTCGTTGTTGTTACTGCTGCATTGATATAAACGTTGATGGATCACTGTGATAATGTTTTCTCGTCAATCCCTGTCAAGCACAACCTTCCGGACCTTCGTATATATAACATCTATACATATATAGCCTGTTTCATTCCCTTTTCATCAACACCCGTCGCTTTCAAAACTATGTATATACATTAATACAGGGTGTCTAAAACCTCTCGCCCATCAGTTCTATAGTTGCAAAATTTTCCTTCGATTGGATTAGAGATAGTTTCTGATTTTCCTGAAAATAAATTTGTCAAAGTATCCTTTACAACTAATCAGATTTTCTCACATCCTGCACAAAATACAAAAACAAGAATTGATACAATTATCTGCTGTTTAGTTTTCGAAAAACAATGTTTATAAGAAAAGTTTTAATCGTTATCCCTAGCCTATTTGAATCACAAATAACATAGAAATTTTGAAAATTTAAGCAAATGTATTTATTTGTAAATTTCTTTATTACCTTGTATTTTCCAAAAGACTCAATGGATTTCAACATTTAAAAATCATTATATTTGTCTCAAAAACCCACGTATTCTTAGATGTTGAAAAAAACAAATCAGAATGTCGGATATTTGGAGCGAAATAGTATTACAAAATTTTATAATAATTTCATAAGCCAAGTTATTACTGATGTTAGAATTCCGATTAATTCTAAACACATAAAACCTACATTTGAGTGCGTTTTCTTCCGGTTCTGTAGAAAACTCGAAAATAGAATTAGAAACTTTTTTTAGAGAATTTCACGTTTTTCAACCAGTATTATCATTAACATAATTGTTTTTCTTTCAAATAGTTTTGGAAATATTTGCAATTAATTTGCAAAGTTTTCCAAAATACAAATTTTTTTATCTTGTTGGAATGGTTCCACCGATTGATTCAAACACCCGGTATACACATGTATGAAAGTATATCTATGTATATTTTGTATTTTGCTTTAGAACATTTTGTGTATAGAAGGGTGGTTTTGGCTGAGGGTGAAATTTTTGTTGTTGATTGAAGGATGGGATGATTTTTTTTTTGATGAACGCAACAGTCTTACACACCATCGAACATTTCATTCATAACTGTGTGATGTTATTATAGAAATTATTGATTTTCTATCGAAAATTTTTATTATTAACGATTTGTAATTAATTTTCATTATTTAATTTTTTTGCTTCGACGAATTCAATTTTGTTAATCGATTTGTATTAAAAAGTAAAAAGTAGGTACTTCGATTATTAAATTAGAAAAAAAAATTAGCTTATGATTTTTGTAGCAGAAGTCACATTGACAATATCTAGGGAATTAAATTTTCCATGTTTATTATAAATTATTTTATTCCGATACTACATAAAGAAAACCTTATATTTTGACAAAACGGCTATAATTTTCAAAGCTTGAAATTTGAATGTAATTTAGAGTGGCTTCATTCAAACAATAAATGATATATAGGTGAAAAGAAACAATTGACTGAGTTAATTGTTGAAATACCATGCATAGTCAGTGTTGATTTCTTTATCACATAACACATATAATGTATAGACAGTGTTGATGCGCAATCGTTTGTTTTTTTGACGTCACGTAAATAACAAAAGATATTCACTTTTAAATAGACACACACACAACTGATATTCCTATATTAAAACATACTATAAAATTTGCACCTAATTAACGCCCTCGTCGGTAAACAGTGATGTTTACAAAAAAATGTTTCATACAAAAGTTGTTTATTTTTTTATAAGAAACATTTTTTACATTTAAACTTTTGTTCTATCTCTAATGGTTTACAAGATGGGTCCTACGGACCCAAGACCCAATTGACCTATGATGCTCATTTACGAACTTGACCTCACTTTTTACGTCCTGAGTACGCTGTAAAAATTTCGGCTCGATATCTTTTTTCGTTTTTGAGGACAACCGGAAATGGACTAATTAGGTGATTTTATGAACAGCTATGACAAAATTTTGTTCCTAGCATCATTATTTTTAAGCGTTACAAACTTGGGACTAAACTTAATATACTATGTATATTTCATATATGCATGGTATAATAAGCAGTTTCTCAGCTAAACACAGACTTGGTCTTTTCGATTTAGTGTTTTAATATAGACGAAATGTCGAAATAATTTTTCGATAATTTTCAGTAACTATATCATAAGTTACATTAGCAGGTGTAACAACATCGATCCGTTTATATGTATTATTTTTCGGTGTAATACAATAAAATTAACACAAGCTTTCGAAAACAGGTTTTAATAACAATGCGGTCAATATTAGACTTTTATTATATGGGTACTGTTCTTAAATATTTTGATTTGGCTAGGTGCAGTCATTCAAAGAGTGGTCTATATCGACCCCTTGGGATCAATTCAAAAGCGAAAAGGGTCAACGGTAGCAAAAATAAGAATAGAGGGTCTATGGAACAACAGCTGGTTTGATACATCCTCACAAAATATCATCAGTATATAGTGTGTATTGTTTTTCGTAATTTTCTTACATTTATAAATTTGTCTGGGTCTATTTGAAAATGGGAGCAGAGTTGGATAACATCCAATAACAAACAGAGATCTATCTATGGAAATCTATGGGAAATTAATAAACCTTACTATTATATCAACAATTATTATGAATTTGGTACTATGTCTCATGACCGTTATGGCAACAATCATAGGACGTTCTGCAGCAAAAAATTAAAATCCATAAAAATTGTGAACAAAAAGGAGGATAAGTGAGGTCATGGAAAGAAAGTGGGTGCTATAACACTATATTCTTTGTTTTTAAAGTTGAAATTGTCCAGCAAAGCGGGCGGGGATTTACTAGTTTCAAATATATTACTTATATGTTAATGTTATTCAGTTTACTTAATCAATTTTTGATAAAGAAATTTCTTAATTTCTTCTATAATTTCAAAAATTAAAAATAAATTTAAGTAAATAATTAACTTTAATAATCCTCTACTTGTATTTTTCTCACACATATAGGAGCCCACAATATTAAGTAAAGCTAAAGGTTCGTTTACAACAAACAGTATAATAAGTATATGTATCCTATAAGTAAGTAAATATATTTTATTATTATATATAGAAAGATGGTGGAAATATAATCATAGAAACATTATTCATTATGTGACACAAACATATATGTCATGTCTAAATGTAGAAAAGATGAAAAATATCTGCAATGGATTTGTTATATATATTATATTATTTTCTGCTATAGTAGTAGCATAAGCAAGTGAGTATGGAAACACATATATAGACAGGTTTATATGTGTGTTTGTGTTTGTATGAAAACGAATATATTGATATACAAGAAATTTTTAAAATGCCCAAGAAGTAAATACAGATAACTCAAAATCCAAAAATGATATCAATCTGAAATTTTTACAGCGTGCTCTGGGCATAAAAAGTGAGGTCAAGTTCGTAAATGGGCAACATAGGTTAATTGGGTCATGTTTAACCATTTTGTAAACCGTTCGAGATAGAACAAAAGTTTAAATGTAAACAAGTGAAAACAAACAATTGACTGAGTTAATTGTTGAAATACCATGCATAGTCAGTGTTGATTTCTTTATCACATTACACATACAAACATGTGACACATACATAAACAAAAGTTGTTTCAAACAAAAGTTGTTTAATTTTTGATAAGGAACCAATTTTACAATTAAACTTTTGTTCTATCTCTAACGGTTTACAAGATGAGTCCTACGGCCCCAAGACCCAATTGACCTATGATGCTCATTTACGAACTTGACCTCACTTTTAACGTCCTGAGTACGCTGTAAGAATTTCAGCTCGATATCTTTTTTCGTTTTTGAGTTATCGTGTCCACAGACGGACGGACGGACAACCGGAAATGGACTAATTAGGTGATTTTATGAACACCTATGACAAAATTTTTTTCCTAGCATCATTATTTTTAAGCGTCACAAACTTGGGACTAAACTTAATATACTATGTATATTTCATATATACATGGTATAATATGTATATTTCATATATACATGGTATAAAAATGTTCCTTATAAAATAAACAACTTTTATTTGAAACATTTTTTCATAAACATCAGTGCTTACTCGTGAACATCAAAATACTCGCAAAATATGTAGTATGTATTATACGGAAATATTAGTTATGTATGTGTGACATGTATCTATGTGTAATGTGACAATGTAATCAACCAGTCTATACATGGTACTTCAACAATTAACTCAGTTAGTTCTTTGTTTTCACTTGTTCCTAATTAAATTTAAACATTTATAACTTATAAATATTTTTGTAAATTTCCTTTATTTTTATATCCTAATCTATTAGTGCTCCTAAACTAATTTTTTCAGACTCCAATAATGAGTTAGTAAGTAATAAGGTGAATTTTTTAGCTATGCTTGACCCATACTGCCTTAATATTTGGCTTTGTTGGACTACAAATCAAATACAAAAACATCATTATATTTCAATATTGATAAATTTCTATCTAAATGTTTCATGAATTCCTTGTACTTATCATCTACTTAACCAAAACTTACCTAGTTTGAGTACAGAAAACAGAATACTCGATTATCAACATATATTAATACTACAGGTATTTCTTGGTACACTCACTGGTTGATCTGTTTGATTTACTTCATGTTTTATTATTGACTGAAATATTTGTTTCTTATAATACTATATCCTTTTTAGAAAGCCCATATTAAAAAAAATTTTGTATCGTTATTTAAAACACTACAAAGAAACATTTTAAAAAAAGAGGAAATTTAAAAAAAAATCAAGGAATTACTTGGCATATACAAAATGGATGATCTGTGTAACAAATTAATATACAAAGTTTTATGAAACTTGGATATAATTGGAACCAGTCAATAGAAAAAACTACAATTTTTCGGTCAATATGATCCTATTGGTATATTTTTCTGAATCAGTGAGCCAAAGATCTGAATCGAAAACTACAAAAATATGATCATTAAAATAGGTGTCAATTTTTTCCAATTATGGAAATGTTACTAATAAGTATTTTTCGTTTTTCATTTGTTTTCAATTTTAAATCACAGTGTATGGTAAAAAAGAATTATACAGTTGTAGTTTTTTTTTATTTCATTTTAATTTATTAACATTAGTATAAGTTTATCACTGTTTCATGTACGACAAAGATAGATAATGTTCGACTAAATTTTATACCAGTAGGTATCTTTTCGATATATTTTATAAATTTAGACCGTAAGCCCATAAGGAAATGAAATTTTTATGCTTTAACGATAAGATTAGTAATAAAGAAAATTGAGATGTATGAGTTTTCAATTTTAAATTTTTTATACAATTATTTTATCCGGAATATATATCAAAGAAAATCGGTTAGACACAATTTCAAACTATCAAAAACGTCCGAAAATGTAAGAGAGTATATTTTCATAAATAAAGCATCCTTTATCTGACTTAAGTCTCAATTTTGGGAAAATCAATAACGACCAATTTCAGTAGATCATTAAAAGAGTGCACTTTATTTTTATTAGACATTTCAATCATACATTTGAAGAGAATTTTGAAAATTACCATATACTTTCATAACAACTGAAACCCATGTTCAGGATGTTATTGAAATTTTATTCTAAGGTATTCAAAATCAAGCCTAGAAATACCGATTTATTATAGGCTTCCGGTCTAAATGTAGAATTATAAACTGTAGGGATATTGTAAAATAGCATGTAGCAGCCGTGGCATGGGTTTTTAGAGATGAATGCCTAACTGTTTGAGACTACTTATAAAATAATAATATGTGTATTAGTCACATGATAAATTTGATTTTTAACTAACTAGATTATTTATTTAATTTTATTTTATTTAGATAAAAATATTGGAATATCGTGGAATCTGATTCACATAGAATTGAATAAAATATTAAGTCTTGAAATGTCTGTAAAAATTCTTAAGATTTATAGTATATGTGTAAGCTAAGAATCAATAAATTTGATTTAGATTTGAGATTCTTAAAGCATTTACTCGGAATTCAAAACTTTTTGATTTATTATTTCAAATAATTTCTAAATGCAATGTCTGGATTCACATTCTTAGCGATTAACGCAATGGTGAAATGATAAGAGGTTACGGAAAATTAATCAATTGATGGAATTCTTGTATCTTGTCTTCAAGAAATGATTTGAATTCAGAATTGCAAGAGCAATTTTTGCAAAATTTCTAAGCTGAATATGTTTTATCATTTTTAACTAAGATTGTGGAGCTATTTGATGGAACGCATCAACCCCAAGAACTGCCAATTAGTATTGAAAAATTCTTTTAGAGTGGGATAATCCATTAACTGAATAAGGATATGGGCTATATAACATCAAGCGCAAGCAGTGACCCGCCCGCTTTGCTGGACGATTTTGAAAACTACTTCATAATAAAAAGTAACATATTTAGAGTGTTATGCAGGGGGGGGGGTGGTAAATATGGCAAGAAACAGGAAACAAGTGCCATTAAAATCTTTTGAGTACTATTTAGTGAAATATTTGGTTCATAAAAAAAACACACGAAAGCAATGCAAATTTCAAGTTGTCTCACATAAAAAATATAAAATTCTGATCTTACACACTTAAATAACTTTACCAGTATCGTATACATCGGCAAATATAAAAACAAGTTTAAAAAAACATCATACTAGTTGTATCAAAGGATCATCCTTTAAACTTGATTTATATAAAGTAGAAAAAAAGTATGATATATAACATGAATGATCGATTATACAATAGGGCGTTAATATATTATTATAAAAAGTATCCCTTATTGTACAATACCTATATGTTCCAGATAAAAATATCTATCAAGCTAGCAGAGACAATTTAGTCAGATAAAACTTAACGTCACTATTTTGATTTGGAAATAAACCAGGCCGTTTTGAAGTTTCTTTAAAGTTTTTCTGAATTTTTTAATAATCATTGTGTATTTTATTTCAATACTTTGTCATAACTAATATTGAACTTCGCCAAGAATACTTTTTTAAAAGTTTTGTATAATTAAATAAAAGTTATTTAAAATTAATGAAATATATAAAAGAATTCACAGATTACAAACGTTATTTAGGCATAGTATGCTATGTTCGTTAGATAGAAATGTTAAAATACAAAAGCCTATGAATAATTAAAATATTATGAATACATATATAATTAAAATTATTACGTCACTCTTTTTCGAGAAGCTTTTTAAAACTTTCAAATTATTATGAAAAAATTAAAAACAGTTGTGTTATAAAACATAAATGCGATCTTTCCATTTATGTCAAAAATTTTTTTTTCAAAAACTCAATCGCAAGTTTTTTTTGTAGCTTTAAGCTGAATGAATTATACTTTGACTACCCAACAAATCGGCCTAGTAGAATAAAATACACTTTTAATCGGCGAGAACTGTTCATATAAAATTTTAGTCCCACAATAGCCTATCAAATTTGCATTTAATCTTGTTGCCTAAATAACTTGGCTTTGATAACTTGAAAGATCTTATAATATGTATAAAAGTTCAACCACAAAATTAATATTAATATAACAATAGAGCAATATTACATATTTGTATAATAATGTTGTACAGTTTGTAGCCATATTTAATATTGCATTCACTCATATGTTGTTTATAATAATATTATATTTAGGTGTAACGTAATGTGCCAGCTGACGCACATTGCCACGGTTACAGGATAGTGGTGTTAATCCATTTGTATTTGTATAATATGTAAAGGTACGAACTTACCACCAATGCATACAAAGTGTACAATATGACTCGATGAGTCTTTTCCAAAATTTTGTTGATATACCACCTAATTGTTGATTGTACATATCAACACAAAAAAACTTTTAATAAAAGGAAAACCGACTGCATAAAAAACTATTCCAAAACAAGCTAATTTGAATTAAAAAGTAAAAAATAACGGTAATATGATGTCGTTATCATTATTGTTATTTTTGTTAGCCAAGGAAACAACTGTTCGGGAACAGTTTGCTACATTATCTTAACTGACACCGACTTCAAAAATAACAATAATTGTAACTTGGTTTTCTTTTTGTTTTTTTTAAATTTTGTGATTTTTATTGAATCTGAGGTACACTACCTAATTTGTATTTAAAAAAAGAATCATCAAAGTCGGTTGACATGATATTGAGTTATTCGTCCAGTTGTCGCGTATATACTTAATGCAAATTTTAGACTTATATGGTGTTCTGATGGATGCCATTATCAAAACTGGACCAAATTGAAATAGAGCCACGCGGGAAGCATCAGCTTTCAAATAGATAAAGAATCATCAAAATCGAATCACCGAGTCGAAAGTTCTGAGGTAACAAACATAAAAAAAAATACAGTCAAAATGAGAACCTCCTCCTTTTTTGTTTTAAGTCGGTTAACAATAGCAAAACTACTTAGACTAGGAACATAAAATTTCGCATGTTTCTAAGGAAAGATTTTCCAGAATTAAGTTTGGTGAATATAAAATAAATGGACTAATAGGGTTTCTCGCAACATTCGGAATATTAATCTATAAGCTTTTCTGAAGTAGAATCAATTGGCAAAATGCGGTCCTCGGATTTTGCACACTCAACTCTATCTAGCGCCTGCTTTAATATAAACAATAGATTTTTTATATAATTTATAAAATAATGTATGTTTGATCAAATATAAATACAATAAATAACAATTTTTTACATTTGACAGTATCATAATATAATAAAATAAAAAATTGATATCTGCTGTCTATTTGTTAATAAATGTTGTGTATGCTGTCAAAATGACCCTGTGTGTCTGTGTCTATGTGTGCATTACAATACATTACAACATGGAATAGATATTTGAACAACATGGCGTATATATTGTATGTAATATAATAATATCAATATTTTTTTAATATCACACGTATTTTTAGACATATTTAAAAAATAATATATTTTTTTTTTAAATAATATATTTTTATCGTATTTATTTTATTTTGTGCGCCATCGTTTCGTTATCAGATGGAAGTAGACTGAATTTTTCGAGACTTTTAGGTTGAAAGAAAATTTTATCTGTAACTAAGAAAAAAATAATTTATTTTTAGCTTGAGAAGTTACGAAATCTACTATCCAAATATTAGTAACTATAACAAAATAAATTTGAGTACAGTGTATCATCAGTTTTGCACAAAAATATTTACGGCGTTAATGTTCTAAAACACAATATTTGGAAGTTTGCTATAAATTTCTCTATAAGTTTTAATTTTACAATAATTTATGCATGGATAAATTTAAACATATGTAGAAGTATTTGATCTTCTATATATTCTCGTTTCCCCGGAAAGTAGAAAGAAAGAAACAAAGAAATTTTCACAAGATCCCAAAATTTGGCCTTTTCTCACATAATATTAAAATCGTTTTTTCATAAACAAACTTGTATTAATTTTACACAAATTTCGTGTTTTAATTAGGTTTTCTGTAAGTCTATTCAAAAAAATATTTATGGCAAATTGTTTGATAAAAGTAACTGTCTGAATTAGAAATTAGATGATCTAGCATCTAAATATTATCCGCCTTACATAGCTTATTTCCAAGTAGACTACTTTTAAAAATGTATTCCTAATTTTATAGATATATAGTTTATCAATAAGAATGTCCCAAAAAGGCTTGGGCTAATTAGACCTAAATTAATTTTTCTAAGAAAGAAAGAAAATAAAGATTAGTTCTACTTAAATTTGCTTGAAATATATTTAATTTAAGGCAAAAATAAATAATTGGAAACTGAAGACTCTTTTAAAATAAAAAAAACTCGATGGTCTGCAATACTTATCCTTAAAGCGTACATCCATAGAGTTACCAACATAGGAAACTGGGATTGGGTCACCTGTTATTTCCGAGAAGTTCAGTTTAAGTGTAGATGTGTAATGGCGGTTTTCCACTAAATCAACAAACAAAACCAAGGAACAAACTTAACTTTAAATGTTACTTTTCGCAGTTAGTTTCGCTTTTCGCTGTTCAGTTTCGCTTTCCATATTATTATTCTTTCAGTTTTGTTTTGGTTTTTCAGGTTCTAGAAAACACAAACACAACGTGTACTCAACTGTCTGTTAAGTGGAAAACCGGCTTAGCTATACACATTTGCAAAACAAAAACAATGACGATTCCTTAGAATTAAATTAAACATGCTATAATAATAAAGTAAAGAATAAAATATTTAAAAAAATGAATCATAATATTATTTAAAGAAAAAAAAATACAGCTATGGTGCATATTAAAAGTACATTCATAGAGGCGGCTCTCCTATATCTTATCTAGGTTTCTTTTTTATCCATTTTGACAGATATCATGGACGTTTTAAAAATATATTATGTTTTAAATATGTATAATACTTCACAACAGGGTTCATTTTGTGTTCAACTTAGTGTTTTGTGTTTAGCGATCCATAGATATTAAACATGAACCATTAAAGTAAATTTTGCTTGTGTCTCATAATTATGCCTTTATTAAAACTACCAGATTATGGAAGCGGGTTAATTTAGAAAAATAGTAATAAAAACTGGAAACAATTTCTTGAGAGACAACCTTTTTTAGTGATAATTATTGCCTACTAAAGAACTTATTAATAAGTACGTAAATCAGCCATCACAACGAAATGGAAAGATCGAAATCGACTCGCATTTATATAAATGTATCTATTGCAACAACATCGGCTATAATGACACCTAAGCTATAGCGACTTATATTCATCAGAATTATTAGCCGACGAATTTACACGTTTAATTTTTTAATTAGCCAAAACAACATCATTATATTATTTTGAACTTTATTAACTTTATTTGGGTCAAAATAACTTAAAAGTTATAGCGACCGATTATTATTAGAATTAGTCAGCAATGGCATGCGTACGCACTGGCATGCGTACATAAGTACAAACAAATCACTTAAAAAGACAATTAAATATATCATCAAACCTGCAACGTTGGAACACCTAAAAGCTTACATCCGCCAAGTTCAAGCCGAAATAGCCCCAAAAACTTGCGAAAGCTCATAGAAGATTACCTCGAACGAATAAGCTGCTGTAGAAGGTCTACGGCCATCGATTTGCCATACATCTTTTTTATATTAAATGGAGTGTACTTAATATTCGATTAATAAAAATATTTTTAAGATTGTGTTACATTTTGTGTACCTGTGTGTGTTTTTTTAAATTGAAGTTTGGAAATTTAATTTGGATCATCTTTTATAACAAGTGGACAAAATAGTAACGGTTTTTTTATGATTCCAAAAATAATGTCTTAATTAAGTCATTACATTTCATCCATACAAAGATTAAAATTAACTTTATAATGATAAACAATAACACCTTGAATATAATTGATGGGTACATGACACTAAAGTAAGAGTTGATGTTGTCCTTATCATTAAAAGGTCCTTAATTTTAATAACCTTAAGATAGGTAAACTTATTGTAAGATATTTTAAATGTTTGAATCTAATTTTTAAAATAATATTGTATTTCAGATGTTACCATTAATCAAAATTATAGAAGTGTTTCAGTAAACAGATGTTTTGGTATCTTCAGTCCATAATATACTCTCATTGGCAGAGAATTTGGTCAAGATAGAATTATCAGCAATACTGACGTAATTTTCGATCCCCATATATATCTGTGAAAGCAATCCGATCCGGACAGTACACAACTCATTCGAAACCGCAAACTTTCAACCCTTTATAAAAATGTAGCTCAAAGTTATTACCATTTTCACTTTGTATTTAGGGTTGAAAATTTCCACTTAAGGGATGATATTTTTGACTTTATCTGCAAATCATCAGTTTTTGTCTGTTTCTTTACCCTATAGAGAAAAAAGCAGAAACCAATTTTTTGGAAAATTTAAGAAACTTCAACTATAACAAAGGTCATAAAATCACAAAAGAGGCATATAATCTTTCGAATGCCGGTACACTTCTGTGCGATCACTATATAATAATTTAAAGTCAAAAATTTGAACTCTCGGTGCAAAGTGGTAGGTTAGATAATAACTTTTGAGCTTCTTTTGCATGCTTTTGATTTAGATGTAAACATGATATCATTTTTTAGCGAAGATTATACTCATATCTGAGTGTCGAAACAGTCGAAAATATTGAAAGACCTATATAACTTTCCTAAATTTGGCATTTTGCTGATAAAAAATTTTCTTGCTTTTATAACAGTTTTATGAAAGTTCCAATTTAGTCGATTTCATGAGGGGTAACATATTATTGTCTGGAAACACGCTTCAACTGAAAAACAATTTTATATGAAGAACAAATTTAAGAGGCTTTTTTTTCAATTAAGCCTATATTTTAAACTTGCTTTTTATCATTTCTCGTAGTGAAGTGAACTTTTTAACTATGAAGACTTTCTGAGTAGGAAACTATTTAATAAAGATTTTTTAAAAAGAAAATCAAAAACATTATAGGAAATTTTTTTGTAAAAACTTTTTCAACACAAAAAAAAAATTTATGAAAAATAAAATTTTTCAGTATGCTATACCTAAAAAAGAATAAAACTATTAAAATATATTGAATGTAAGAATGAAATAGATATAGTAATCCATCAAGTGTTCTGAAGCGTTACAAAGTAAAAGGAAGACGAACTCTAAAACTACACTTTCAATATCCACACATACATACACAGGCTCACCCACTCACACACACCATCTTACACAATGTTATAAAGTGAGGATGGTATTTTTACCCCTCATACTCTTTAAGTCAGAGTAAAGTATTTGTGTGTGAGGTCCGTATAGCTAGCACACACATCCAGGGTAAAGGTGAAGTACCTCGGGTCAAATATCTTGGCTAATTCTTAGATTATTGAAAGAAATTGCAAACCATGAAATAGCAACTATATGAAGACAAAGTTTACTAACCTGAAAGCAACCGATATAATGATTGTCTATGTCCATTTGTTTTCAAGTATAATTTTAAAATACCTGTGCAAATATAGCTATTTTGAGAGAAAAGAACAAGCTTGGCAATGGTGATAATATATTTTGAAGATTATGGTCGGCACAAGATATTAACACCAATTTGCAGAAGAAATATGTTGGTGTGTGTACGTACATTCGTGGTCATTTTCATCATTGATATTGCGCGAACAAAAAATGTTTTCGACTTGAGATGTATGGACATCAATGGTCCCACTAGACCTTTATTACGACTTGTTTTCTTGTGTATAGGGATTGCGATGTTTCAATTACATTAAATTCTAGATTCTGGTATCAGAGTGAACATTAAGGTTTACGTGTTAAAGGGAACACCTTCAGGTAAAACGGTGGATTATTTCATGGTACACTACGATATTATACCATAGATCACAAATCTTCTAACTAGTATCTCAAGTTTTTTATAGGAAGATGTTTAGGGCTGTTAGTGTTAAAAACAGAAAGTGGATCTAATATTTATTCTGATATTTAACAAATGATGTGAAAAAATATAAAGGTAAATTTTAGTCCCTGGTACTACAATCTCCCCTTCTGTATAGAATATCTCTGTTTCACACTGACATGATCATTTTTCTCTGAGGTTCGTTCCATCATCACGTCACTACCCCGCCTACACATATAAACCATATACATATATATGGTATACCTACCCCACATGGTATATCTATCCACCCCTCACTCATTCAATGTATATGTATGTACCCCCCAATTTGAACTCCTTCCAATAGCAAACTTCTCATGGGATACATTTGCGACGTTGCCAAATGTTTACTTGTCGAATTTTATTTATGAGTTTGCATACTGGAATATAGTTTAGGAATTATAGATAGTTACCGTCGTGTACGAACGATGTGATGTATTTTTTGTTGTTGTTTGTTCAGAAGTGTATTATTATCTAATTTTTTTTTCCGACGATGATTTACATTTTAAAAATATTTTGAAAATTGTGCTTATAACGCAAGCACAAATATTTACCCCTAAGCTTTGAGCTAACAAATTTTTTTTTGGACTCAGGAAGTTTTTATTAATAAAATATTTTAGTTAGAGAGATGTACATATGATTTACTGATGGTCATGGTAACCGTCTACTGAGCCTTAAATATGATAGCAGGTAATGTTCCAAGTCGCCCTGTAAGATTCCTCGAATTTCTATGTGTCATATTTCCCTCCAGGGAATAATTCGTGTTTTTGTGCTGCCAAAAAAATCCCTGATCACTTGCTTTTCTGCCAGACATATTTTCCTGATCCTTTTGACATCCTCAACACAACCAAACATGTTTTACACAGTTTCCAGATCCATCACTTCAAATATTTTACCGCGTAACGACATTTTCGGTTTTTTTGGTATAATTCGGGAATGGGACGACTTGTTGAGCTCAAACTTTGCAGGATGACTGTTCATTATCAAACAAGCAGACAGTTTCCAGAACCATCACTTAGTGACAGTTTTTCAAATCTCCCCCTGGGGGTGGGAAATATGACACATAGAAATTCGAGGAACCTTACAGGGCGACTTGGAACATTACCTACTATCATATTTAAGGCTCAGCAGACGGTTACCATGACCATCAGTAAATCATATGTACATCTCTCTAACTATTAAGTATTAGATTGATACCCAACTACTTCGCTGAATTTAAAAGTAAAGACTGGTAAAGACTACGAGCTATAGCCATCACCTCTCTTGCTCTCACTTATTTCCCTTACATAACACTCGAAATAAGGATAGAGAATGTTTTACAAAGGTAAAATATATGTACAATTTTCAATTTTTTTAAATTAAATGTAAACTATTTTTAATTCATTAAGTGTATCAGAACAGATGGCCATGAATTGTATTTTTTATCATTTTTACATTTTATGTTTCCCATTTTTACAGAAATCTTAAATTTATGCTTCAAAATTTAAATTTAATGAATTAATTAATTAATATTCTTAAATCTTTATAAATTATGGCTCATGTGTTAGTCTGCTGTATGATCTATATTATTTTAGAGTTTCAAAAATATCCATACAGTAGTTTTGAACAAACAAACAAACTTACTTTCACATTTATAATATATGGGGATATTCCATTTAATATGAAAAATGATGTCAGCCAAACGGCTGCCTCCTGAATAATGAAAATCAGGATGGTAACAGCCAGGGCTTTAATTTTGCCTAACGATTTCATTTTGAATTCATGTACTATATTACACTATTTCATTGATTAAATTAATTGAAAATTTGATATAGTTTTATGGTAGCCACATTAGTGATGACCTTTTTAATTCAGACACACTACTTTGATCATCTTGTATTTATAATCAATATTTATTAATTTGATTATTTATCTAGCAAATAAAATCGATAAAGTCATGTAAAAATATTTTTTCAAATATGGAATTCTTTAGGTGTACAAAAATATGAATAAAAGAATCTTGTACCCCTATTCATATTAATGAAATCGATTATTAATGTAACAAACGAAATCGATTTAGTCATGTGAATAATTTTCTTAAATGATAAAATTCTTTAGGTGATAGAAAAAAAATATGACTAAGGAACAGAATTTACATGAGAATTCAACAAGTTGTAAAGACACATACCTATTATATTAAATAGTTTCTAATAATTTATATCGTTAAAATTTGTCAAACCATTTAAATAAATTAATATTTAATGTATTAATAAAACAACCAACCCTACACTACATCTTAATTCTTAATGCATATTATTATTTATATAATGAATGGATATGCTACTCTACGCCTAAATGGCTATTAATTTTACTAGATGATTCAAGAAATATTGGCAAATAATTTTTTTTATTTAAATAACAAGTGAAATTTACAAAATTTAAAAAAAACTCCGTCAAATTTTTCGGCTATGGAACCTTAAACTCGCATTTGAAACAAATAAGGTCACCCTCCATTAGATTGCCTTTTTCCTGAAAGTCCTTTCCAAACTGAGCCAACTTGGAAGATCATTGCCAAGTTTTAATTTTTTCGGGTACCGTAAATTCGTATTTGAAACATAGCTAAGAAAACTCTTTATTAAATCACCTTTCAAACAAAACCAAAAAAAGCAAAATCGTTTCATCCATTCAAACGCTACGATGCCACAGTCAGACAGATAGGCAGACACACACACATAGTGGTTGAACTTATAACACCCCTTTTTTTAGTTCGGGTGTTAAAAAAATACTAGTAACCTCTTACAAACCAAAATCTTTTAAATAGGTCAAAAATTGTGAAAAAAAAAAATTTATACAAAAATGAACTCTCGAATTATAACAAGGGAATACTTTGAATACAACCCAACTTCAAAATGGATTTAAAACGATAGGCCTGAGCAATTCGTTTGCGGGTCGATCTTGAAAAGTTTTTAGTTTTGAAAAGTTATTTGATTGAGAGTTTTTTTATAGTTATTATCGAGTGCGGAACTAAACTCGTAGAAACATAGCTGAGAAAAGTCTCAACAAACGTTTCAAAAAAAACAGAAAATTAAAATTGGTTCATCCATTTAGTAGCTATAGTAGCTATGATGCTACAAATAGGCATCTAGATATATTTTAAGCTATAACACCTCTCTTTAAGTCGGAATCAATGATTCCGACTTCCAAATGAAATTCATTTGGAATCTATGATGATACTATGAGTATAATGTACTTAATTATTGGCTACATTTAGATTGAAGGTGTTTCGATACCAAAACTGAAATTTTGTGTGCCAATTAATGAGTATATATGCCTTCTGTATAAATTTCAAGTCGATAAAAGGATGAATAATTGATAAATTAACTTTGGTATTTGGTTTCTTTTTCATTTTTACGGTATCGAAATAGCTTAAGATACATGCTGTCTAAAATACACTCTTTTACACTTCTGCTGTTTTGAAAACTTCGTAAATCAATAAGCAGCTGTTGATCTTTCAACAATAAAATGAACTCTACCCAAACATAATGGAACCCCAATTACTTAAAATCGATATCCACAATTTCTAACACCTTCGATCGTATATACAGAAATTTTTCAAACTTGATTCCCTGTAGCATATTGTACACAAAGTGGTGTATAGTTAATGTTAGTGTTATTATTAAAAAAACATAACGAATGACAATAACAATAATAATAAATAAATTAACACGTGTTCAAAAATTCATAAAAATCCCATAAAAATAATTTATTGTTTTTTACCATATTACTTCTTATACTATACACTACAGTATACATTATACAAGTATATATAAATAAACACATATTAGTGGATACAACACCAACCTAGCCATAAGGTACTTCTTTTATACTGTTCATCTTTAGTTTTATACAAGGTGAGAAAACAGTAAGTTATCTGCCTGTTTGGGATATTTGTAAGTGGATATGTTCATCTTTATTTATCTAGAATGAATAAATACATGTAAGAAAAATATATGAAATAGAAAATATTTTACGAAGTGTTTAAGAATATCTTTGTGTTAATATACATTAGTTTTAAGAAACCTTCTTTTACGTTATTTTTTCGCTATTATAGGCAACCTTGATGTTCTTAAATGGGTCGGGACTCTGATCTGGGCGCCACTTGCATTAATTAGACTTCCTCGCAAGGAAAACATTTCTAGTCTACTTCAATATTTTTAATTTAGGAGACATCTGACGATTTACAAAACTTAAGAAAAAATGAGAGTTTCAAAAAAACTAAAATACACGCTTTTGTAACTAGTTGAACTTAAAGAATATAATTCTTTAAATTCAAAAGAATCATTTTATCGTAAAAAGCGTGGGATGCTTTCAATTATTGTAAATATTTTATAGACAGATATTGATAAAAGTCTTAAAAAGCACCTTATGCTTTTTTACAATATAATGATTTTTTTGAATTTAAAGAAATTATTTTCTACCGTTTAGTTCAGCTTGTTACGAAATCGTGTATTTTATTTTTCTTAAACTATTATTTATTTTGTGTCTCTTAGTTTTTGAGAGTTTTACTTGATTATCAAAAATTCAGTATAAATATGGTGGGAGCGCAAGTAAATATAGATATTTTCAGATAAGTTAATCGTTAACCCTGAAAATTTTGATCAGGAAAATCAAATAGAGTTGAATTATTGGGCTGTCATCGGTCCTTGATAAGTATACCAAATTTCGTTAATCTGTCGTCACGGAGAGGGTCAAAATCAAGTTCAAAGTTTCCGTTACATACTAACATAAGTATGAAGCTTATTAATGCGTGTTCATAAAATAACTTTTTCAACAACACATAGTATTTTATCTAAGCTAGCAATATAAAATATATTCAAAATATTGAAGTAATAGTACAGCTTCTTTAAAAATCGTTGTAATATCCAAGTAAGTACCTATACATCTGAGTAATATCTAAGTATAATTATGGTCACGATATTATTGATTCGAATGCAAAATGCACTACTTCCACGTTTCCCTTTAAAGCATTTAAGCAAATAGATTTAAGAAAAAAAATTCTTTCAATTTCCAAGTTAACTGCCCCATTTCGTTTAGCAAGGATTTAACAGGAACAAATCAAAATCATTGCTACAAAAAGAAATCAACTTGGGGAAATAATTTTTCTTGTTTTAAGAAATTTAAAAAATATATATATATATTTACGAAGAGGAAAAATAATATTGCCAGAATATAAGAATTTTTTTTCAGTGACAGCTCAAGCTGAAATTTGATTTTAGCTGTTAAGGATGTATGAGCATGGTAGTGGGGGCACAAATTTAAAAATAGATATTTTCAATTTTGATGATAAATTTATATTATTACTTGACGATATAAGACGAAAAGTAAGAATAAAATTTTTCGATATCTGGCTTAATTTTCAAAATATCGAAAATTGAAAATTTTGTTTAATTATTTAGCTTTCGATATTTCGAAAACCAAGACAGATATCGAAAAATTGTATTCTTATTTTTCGTCTACATTCATAAAGTTATAACAAAATTCATCATCGAAGTTGAAAATAAGATAAAAATAATTTCAACCCTTAATCTACCCTGCTCTTACATCCCTTATATGGACGGTGACACCTAGTTTTTTTCTTTTCTAATTCATTGCTAATATGTTTACTTTCTATTAAAAAGTTTTTTTTTAATTTGTTTTCATTCATTCCAAATGAAAATTATCAAAAACTTCCAAAATATGTTGTTTTTTTGAGATTCCTCCATAAGAGCCAATGTATTTTATTTTATCGATTTTTAATGACTTTTTTCTTAAAAATTTGCACGGATACCTAAGCTGAAATTTTAACCACATATTCTTTGAGTAAAAGACTACCTACAAACAAATTTTGAGCCTTTAAATCAAACATTGTTGTCATGCTCATACATCCTTAACTAATATAATGAAAAAAATTATTCAAAAAAACATGATATAAAATTGATTCACGCACTCATATATCGTTACTTTGGCGAAGCCTGATAAAAATGGTACGGTACGAATAGAGCACGGTTATGTAATTCTAAATATTCTAAATCCATGTATATATTTGCAATTCGAAAGTTTAATCAGATTCAACTATCCCAATATTAGACATTTAGACAATGTTGACTCATAGGGTGATGTATGGAGCGCTATACTTCACAATACCGCGTCAGGAGAACATTGAGAAGGGAATATTTTTTTAAAGAATAAATTAAGGATAAATAGTATAATAGTATACTGTTTTTATACTTAAAAAAAAGCTACTAGATATCACTTTTATCCTGTTTATGATAATCATACAACACAATGTGAAGGGGTCCTCCTGTGTTTGTGTCGTCATTTTAACTTCAACTCACAATTCACTCTCTGAAAAAGAAATACGAAAATAAAAAAGAAAGATTTAAATGTGATTAATTACAAATTTCCATTTTTTTTTTTTTTGCAGTTTGAATATAAATCAAAATCAAAAAAAGATTTAAAACGTCTTTGTCTTTGTTCAATACAGATCGTAAGCCCACATTGAAGCGAAATTTACGTGATTTTTTAAGAAACACAAGTTTGGTAATAAAAAATATGTTAAAAACTTATTGTCCACAGGATACGTGGGAAAAAATTGCGGGATAAATGTGAAAAACAAAACCATTTTGAATCCTTTGTCAAGCGAAATTTTCATCATTCTTTTGATAAAGATAAGATTGATAAAGATAAAAATTGCAACCATTCTTATTAACGTATATATATTTTTTAATATAGAGATAAAAAACAAGACAAAAATAATCATGACAGTTTTTTTTATGAGCACACGGTCAAATACATGAATGTTTGTTTGATACCGGATGGGTATTGCTTAATAGCTTCATGAATATTTAAAATACATTTTGATTGTCTATTGTCAAATTAGTTTATAAACTTGTAAATAAAGATTGCATACAAGTTTTATTCCCTAACTAAGCAAAGACTTTTATTTAAAATCTATTAGGTAAAGTCTTGGACCTTGATAAAAATTTACCTTGAAAGAAATTTGTATTCAGTTTGTTAAAAGATATTGTTATTTATGAGCCTACTATATGAAGGCCAAGTGTACTTAAGGCAGCGTAAGTTACAGATATTATGATTGCTAATATACCTAAGTTTGTTTTCCAGTAAAAAACAATACAAATTTTTGGAACAAAAGAGAAAAAATTTTCCTTTCATGCTTATTGATTGACAAAATGAGTATTATGTTTTGTATTTTAAATCACCTAATCATTTATAATTAGTTGATTTTTTTCAGTTACAAACAAATCTTATAATGTTGAAGAGGTAAAGTTTGGCAAGATGCTTCATCATGTCATGTACCTTGGATCGAAAAAAATATTCTAATCATTTATGTATTAGTATGACATAAATTGATAAATATGATATCTTTGGCGCTAACTCTAAGTTCTCCAGCCCAAAATTGATGTAATGGGCATTTGTCCTAAAATTTTATTGTTTTAAAAGACGTTCGTTATAGAGCCAAAACATCTTATGAAATCAATTTTTGCGTAATATCAATGATTACGAAAATATGAAGCATTTAAAAAACAGAAACTTACAAATAGAAAGAATGAAAAATAACTTTTAGCGACGTCATAACCTGCAATTGCCAGAGAGACTACATATCAAATATTGTTCTGCGAGAATAAGAATATTTAATTGCTCATATCTTTTATGTTTATCAATCGATTTTAATAATTTTGATTTCAGGTCCACATTTTCAAATTTTATTGAAAGATTTGAAGAAGACATTGAAATCGACACCAGGACAAAGGCCCATTATTTAATTTGTATTTCTATCACCAAAATATTGCATGAAATATTGCACCAAAATTTAGCAACATTTTACAAGTGTCAATATTTTATCATTCAAATTGGTTTTATATTAAACTGAACTTAAAAAGCATAAATTTAGCACCCTTCTATTCATGTAACATTCTTTTCGTTTTTTATTCAATTTTCCGGATCATTTAATTGAAATTCAAAAAAAAAGAAGGAAAATTTACATCCGTATGAGTTAAACATGATTATAGACTAAATTAATATCTTTTCAAAATTCAAAACTTTGACTTATAATTTATCATGAATGAGGTATATTCGAGGTTGAAAACAAAAATACTATATACACTTACATAAAATTATTCAAATAATTATAGTCAGTTTAAATTACGGAATACAGTAGCTCCCTACGCATGTGACAGTACAATCATTCCAGAATTAAATGCCTTATTTCAATTATCATGAATTCTTCTTTTCAAAGCCAGTAATCTGGCACCACTTGACCTTGAATTAATTTCTGAACAATTTTAACATTTTTGACATGAATGCTTAATAACTAAAAAAAACCACACGAGCGAGAATCGAACACTCGGAATTTAGATTAACTCTGCCAAAGATGTGCCCTTTGAACTCTATGAAATCCATAATGAAACAAACAAACAATTGACTGAGTTAATTATGAAAATACCCTGTATAGAAAGTGTTTAATGTCAGTGCTTGCATTATTTCTTTATAAATTAGTTAACAAAACAAAAAAATTATTGCCATTTATTGTTTTTCGAAAGTATATTCTGGAATTTTATTTGCTTTTCAAGAATGTATCACAAAACAACTAATTGAAGCTACCTGTAAGTTTTCAGCATCCTATTTTTTATAGTTTTGGAGAAAATGGACACCAAAGTTTTGTTCTAATTTGCGCTTTCACGAGTAGACAGTGATGTTTACGAAAAAATGTTAAAACAAAAGTTTTATAATTTTTGTACGGAACATTTTTTATATTCAAACTTTTGTTCTATCTTTAATGGTTTGCAAGGCGTTTCCTACGGACCCAAGTCAAAATTGACCTACTTTGCTCATTTACGAGCTCAATCTCACTTTTTACGTCCTGAGCACGCTTTAAAAATTTCAGCTTGATATCTCTTCTTATCTGGGCGACAGGCAGATGGACAGACACTCTGATATCTGGAATGGACTAATTAGGTGATTTGATACCAAAAATTGTTTAATAGCATTCATATTTCAAAGCGTTTCAAACTTAGAACTACACATAGTATACCTTGATATATATTACATATATACAGGGTATAAAATTATAAAAAAGTAGGAGTTAAACATAATTTAACAACAAAATAATACTTTTCAAAATTCAAACATTGACTAATAATTTATCATGAATATTCGAGGTTAAAAAATAAATAAATAATATTACTTACATACAAATAATAAAATAATTATATTTAGTTTTAATTACGTATATTACTTATTTTAAAGAAAAATAAATATGTTAAAAAAAAAACTCCAAAAAATAACTAGTAATTTCATTGTACAAACATATTATTAAATTCGGATTATGGGTTATACAAAAATTTGAACTTTAATTAAACATTAGCTTATTAATATTTACATAATATTTTAATCAATATAATAATAAAAGGACTGATAAGAACATTATTTATTACATTGAAGAAAAACTAGTTAATTTACCACCAACTATTTGGGAAAAAAAGAATGGTAATATTTCAAAATAACTGTCATTTTTGGTCCACAATACAAAAATTCACAGGATTGAACATTCAAATTCTTTTTTGAAGAAAACGTATTTCCTTGGCAGTTGATACTCTTACAACAAGTAAATATCGAATCAATTGTCTTGAATCAAGAAACTATTTACTTCGTAAAATAACAGATTTGCTTCCTTCAAGAAAATATTTACTTGCTATCATGTTAAGCACATATTCTCTCGTATCTAGTACTTTTAACCCGACTGGCCAGAAGTATTTATGTTTATCTCGCGTATCTTGTATGTATGTATTTATGTATATTTGTTTGTAAATTTTTTTATTACGTTCGTCGCGTCGTATCTTCATAACGGCTCAATGGATTTCAACCTTTAAGGTATCATTATATTTGTTTCAACAACCCAAGTGTCCTTAGATGAAAATGTTTGAAAAACAAAACAAAATGGCGGATTTTTGGAGCGAAATAGTCATAAGTTAATTTAAAAAAATTTACAAAAGCTACCGACTATCAAAATCAAGGAAATGCAAGTTATATGTTTAAATTTCATTAGGAATATAAGGATGAATTCTTGTTGACTTCGAGTTGAGACATAGTTATTGAAATAAATACCACGATACTCGAAATAAAAAATTTCGAGTATCGTGGTATTTATTTCAATAACTATTCATTAGGAATAATAAATGTTTTTTTAAATTAAGGAGAGTATAATAAGATGGTTTTTTTAGTGCTGGAAGAAAAAATCTAAAATAAAACCGATAGTAAAAAAAAAAAAATAATTAAAAACCCGACTGTGTTAAATTAAATCTGAAAATAAGTCTAGTATAGTAGTTTACATAGCGACTTAAACAGTGGAGGTCCATAAAAATCTAGACCAACTCAAATCTTCCCAATAATGGACCCCGACTGTTCAAGTCCCTCTGTAAACTACTGGACTGTTATTTTTTATTTTCAGATTTTATTTAATCCAGTCGGGTTTTTCATTATTTTTAAATTATTTATTTTATTTTATTTTAAACACTTAATAGATTTTATTTTAGTGTAGCATTTTGGTCAAGCAGTTTTATTCTAACCTCATTTTTTAAATTTAAAGTTTGGGATTTTTTGCTATAAATAAATTATTTGTACACAGAAGCTTTGGATTTTTTTTTTCTCATATACAAGTGAGAAATACCACTTTTATTCACTTCTTTATTATACATTGAGCTTTTTTTTTGTGTTTTCCATTGAAAAGAAAGAAATAAAGAAATGAATTTCTATGTGAAATAAAATTTGATTGGAATGAGTAGGAAACAGGGAGTTTCATAACACACAGAGTACAGAGCTTTCTCTGTAGGTAATACTGAGAACTGAGCACAAGGGTGGTACAACTTGAATGAATAAAAGGGAATATCGTTGTTGGTTGTGTATAACATACACACAAACAGTGCACAAGCATCGCATGGTATGGTATGAGGCACGTCCGTAGGGAGACGGACCAAGGGAACTCCAGGAATCATCATTTTTCTTCGTCCTGGAAACAAGCAAGTCCACTTAGTCATCGTCGGAATAGAGAAAGAGATTGGGGACTTGATCATCATCAGAGGGTCCACCAACCTTCAGGGAGGTGTAGTTGTTGTACATCGTTCCTTTTAAAAACAATTCCCTCATACCGTATTTATAACTATTTTTACTTCAATTTATTGGATGTGTACAAAATATTAAAATTGTAATATTTTTCATTTTTTGTAATTTGTTGCCTAAAAATCGTTTTTTTGAGATCTTTAGCAGTTTTATGCAGGAATATATTTAAACTGTAAGAACGCATCATCGTATCTCAACACAACTAATTTTCTTCCAAGATTGTACAATTCTTTCTTCTGGTTCAACACAACGTTTTTTTAAATAATCAAAACAATCGTCAAGCTTGAGGGACTTGTAGAATAGCCTCCAAAGCTGTAGTCGGGTGCGATTTAAAGTTTTGGGAAAAGCTGGCAGTCAGCCACAGCTAAATCAGGCTAAGACTGTGATTGAAAATTGAAAGACATAAGTTAAATTTCTGGTAAATACTTTTGGAAAAGGAATGGTATTGAAAAAGGGCATCTTATTTGTACTTAAATTAATGCATATTTGTTCATAAATCTAGTCGGTTGTGTTAAATATCTTTAATGCATACCAATCCTCATAGAAAAATTTTTATCACAGCACGATAATTGAATTCTAAGTACTTTTTGATTACAGGAAATGATTATGATGGAAGCGATTATGAAACTTGTATGAAGAGAAATCGTGTAAATTTTTTTCTAGAAGAACCTTGAGCATACTTCTACTTCCTCCGATAGATTGTTTGGAAAATATTTCATACTTCCTCCGCAGATATGTTCATATGTTAATTTCTCATTTTCTAACTACTAGTAACTTTCTTACTATTAGTAGACAAAATTATTTTCAGGTTTGTTGTTCCAATGTGTGTTTCTTTCAAAATTTAGTTCAAAAAGTATTACTGAGATATCTAGATTTGGTTTGTCCGATACGCAAAAGTACAAAATTTTCTCGATCAAATCGGCATTTCATTTGTCACTTTTAAGCATGTGAAATGATATATAGATTATGATGCTATTAGTACTCGCTTTGACCATCGCTCATTCAAATATTTACTATAATTTTAAATTTTTAGTTTTGAACTTAATCATGGGTCCTTGGGTCGTTTTGTGATCAATGCCAAACTAGCATCATATTATTCTCCTTAGCAATTACTAAGCAGTAATAAACTGTTATATATTTTAATGGCAATAAGTATCTTTAACCAAACTGATTTTTCTCTGAATTTTCTGTATTTCGAATCCGTATCGCCACAAACAATTCTTGAATTTTACACACAGCCTTTTAGGCATTTAATGTAGCACTTTCTTTTAAATTCTACTGATTACTATAAGTTTCCTTCTCAACCACATATTTTTGTTCAATCGTACTCTATACAAATACATTATTTTATATGTACTATTATGTGATTTTGATCGTCTACCATTTATATATTGGTTTTGAAATGATTTTCAGTAATCATTTGAGGTATTTATTTACATTTTTCGTCGTAATATAACACCAATTGTATACATAGTATTACGTTTACCATGACACCATCAGGAGTTATGTTTACACTTGTGATAAGTTAAAATCCATAATAAGAAAAAAAAATATAAACATTAGCAGACGGCTTTTAATTTGTGATTATTAAATTCGATTTGAACAATCACTTGATTCTGATTATGTAAATTATTATTTTCGTCGATAAGTTATAGCCATTTTTTTTTTCAAACATCTTAGCAAAGTACCTAAATATAATCGAGAAATCCTTTGCTACTTTATTTATTTAATCAAATGACATTAATAATAATAAATAAATAGAATTATAGATTTTCTGAAAATTGGATACAGTAAACATAGATATTCAGTCAAAATGGATTGTAGGACACCGAAGGAACACCAATTTTGATCGCTTTAAACGATAGTCGATATAAGCGATAGTTACATTATTTAATAAAGTGAAAGCAAGTGCATAAGTATATATGTTGGTGGTTACTGCTGACTAAATACAACCCAAGGGGTCACTATAACCGACATATAAAGGTCAAATATAAAGTTAATAAGGCTTAACATAAAGTTAAAAAATTTCAAAAAAAATATTATAGTATGTTGTTATTACTTATTTTTTGTTGTTCACATTTAATTATGCACACAATATTTACATCATGGTCTGTTTGACTAATTTTGATATATAATATGTTACATTCAATCGTAAACTAATTATTGACAAATGCCATGACAAATCCAAGAAGTCCGGGTTCGAGTCCTGGTTCGAGTGTATTTTTTTCAATTCTCTTTAATTATAGTATGTTGTTTTGATTGACGGGAAAACTATGCAGGTTTAAAATAAAGTGTGTTTATATATACGTGGTCGTCCAATGAATATCGGTCGCTATAACCAATATGTCGTTATAACCGATGTTTTGTAGCCGGTACATTCATATATGTGTTTATTTATGGAATCAAGTCTAGAATTTTCATTTTCGTAATTATAATCGGTTCGTCATTATAACCGACTTTGACTGCTGATCTATTTTTTAAATCAAATATTTAAATAATAAATGGTCAGGCATCGCGTTTGAAAAAAAACTGGTATTAACACATTCTTTATTTCTTGTAAAATAAACATTAATTATAAAAGTTTTTAAATAAATTAATTAGGTAATGTAAAATCTGTTTTCGTTAAAAATTTATTTTAATTTAATTAACTCTGCTAACGTAGGTTGGATTCTAGTAATTTTTTTCTTTAGCAAAGAAATTGTAAACTTTTTGGTAAGTTTTGACACAATTATACTTTTTTTTATTAAAAGGCAGGACTGAACTTAGCTCAAAAATTGCAATAATTATATTTAGCTGCTTACGCCAATTTTATAGTGGATACAGTTAAATAAAGATATTTATGAAATTTCGTAAAGCGTTACATAAAAATTGATATCAAGCTTGCCAACTCAGTTTGAATATAAAACTTGTTTTCTAAAAATACGGCCATAATCGTTTATGACGGCACAGAAGGAACTAACAATTGTCGTTATAATCGATATCTAGTCTATATATATATATATATCGATATCTGCCAGTGTATACATCGTGGTCCCTTTGCTGACTAATTTCTACGACAATTGGTCTCTATAACCGATTTTTGAGTTACTAAGGCCCAAAATAAAATCAGATCAAAGTAAGTAAGTGTTTATTATAAAAGTGTGTTTGTAAATGTATTGGTTGCTATAGCCGATATTTCGGCGATAATTCCAATCAATATTGTTTTCTATAGTCGATATGTCGGTAAAGCCGATGCTGTTATAGTCGATACATGCATCTATGCATTTATATAATGTTTCGGCCCAAACCATTCGTTAACGTCGTTATAACCGGTTCGTAATTCTAACCGATATCGTTATAGGCGGTTTTGAATATATATGCAATGAATTGAGATTGAGAGAATATAATTGAGCAATGAACAAGTTTTAATTTTTCAACCTTTTGTGTTAATACCTAGAATTGATCACCTTAAATACTATTATGGTATATAATAACACAGAGATTGTTGGAATAGTTTGAGCGTCTCACATTTGGTATCTGTACACCGTGGTTAAAAAGCAGGCATTTATAAAAATGAATAATGTTTGTTTGTATATTATTTTGTTATATATGAATTTCTTACTCTAAAATAGAATTATTATAAAATCAACGGGTGGTGATATCTTAACGAAACTCATAAATATATATCACAGTATTGGTTTAAAAAACAGCACTGATGAATAAGACAAAACATTATTTCAACGCATACACAACACACAGTAGCACACCAGTCACGAAAAAAACAAAACGAATTTAAGAATATTACGTGCGCTTGTTTTGTTTTTTAGTCTAAGGAACAATGCAAAAAAAATTACTAAGCAAAGTATAAACTGATTTATTAAGTTAAGGTTTTGATATTAAGGTTAGGTTAGGTTATATTGGCTGTCCACGAAGGACACACTTAGGCTATAGAGCCTATTGTTCTGATGATTTCATTTATCAGCTCCTCAATTTCAGAGGCTGAATGAACCTCCTTCATGCATCTACCATGCACTACACCAACCCATCACAACTATTAATTTAATTAATTTTGTTGCGACGAAGGGAATCGAACCCGCTACCCTATGCATACCGCGGACGGAATTGGTTATGCCTTATCCAACAGAGCCAATAGGGCGACTTTTGGTATTAAGCAACGTCTTGAAAAACTTGATATTTCCTAAGCCAGCTGGACTTTGGATATTTATTTTCTTTTTGAAATTGAATCAGGATAAAGTATACTCAGTGTCACAAAAAATGAATCGGATCACATATAATACTATATGTAATTTGTACATTTTTTGTGACACTGAGTATACATTCGGTGCCTCAGAATTATTGGTTCGCATTCCCAGAAAAAGCTGCGAAAATTGCTGATTTCAAAATTATTTTGGGATAATTTTCTTTTAACAATATAAGAAAAGCAATATAGAATGAAGAAAATTCGTTCATGTGTTTTTCAAGCTTTTTTGAGTCATTTTTTCAATCCCCAAAAGTGTGCATCTAAAAAATAAGTTTTGAAACTAAGAATGATATTTAATTTTTAAAGAATGGTTTTTGTTTACTACATCTAAAATTTTAAGCGCGTTTTGAAGTTTTAATTTTCAAACTATTTTCAATATAAGTTTTGCAAAAATTGTACTTCCTACGTGCAAAAAGTTACTTTCCGTTAATTGTTATTGCATATGTTTCATACTATGGCGCAATCGCAACTCTCAATTCTCATTTTTCTTCAGGTAAACTTGTTCATCGGTGAAAGTGAACAAATAAATAATTGATAAATTCACTGCAGATTATATCAAAAATCTTAACACAATTGTTAGATCAACTTATAATATCTTTCTATCTAAATAAAAATAAAACTGAAACTCAGCCTTTCTTATAAAATATAATTTCTTTTTCTTTTTATACATACATTGAATTTGGTTGATTCATCTTTGTTGTGTATTAGTAATCCAACCGTGACTGCCCCATTATGGACATTAGTCAAAGTTCCATCCATGGGTTTTGTTTGAAAAGATATTTAATTCATTATACTCACCCCTCTGTTCTGTTAAGCTATGTGTGTCTACTATCAATTTGATAATGTATGTTTGTACAGAGGTGGTTTTTTCTTTCTTTTTCGTTTAACATGTCAAAAACTAAGCAAGCAACTTTTTTTTTTGTTGCAACTTTTTGTTTCGACTATATTGCATGGCCTTTGGAAAATATTTTTGGTGTATTTAATTTTTTGTCTCAAAAATCATGAAGGTTTAGTTCATTTTACCGTAAGAGAAATATTTACCTAAGTAAAGCCTAAAATTGATCCTAGAAAACCAAATGCATTTTTCCACATTAAATTAACCAAATTTTGTATTCTTTGGATCAAAATTACTTTAAATACTGAGCTCTAACGAAGCTTTTGCATTTTTTTAAAAGGTACCCTTTTTAAGAGGTAAATTAAGATATATATGATGTTTGGATGCATAATTTCCGAGTAATTATTTGAAACCGTATATGTAAACTTCTGTTTCGGATTGATTTTAGACGAAATTATTTGGCTAAGCTTTAAATGAATGAATTTTCCTTGGAAGAATTGGATAAATATAATTTTTAAGATTAACAAAACTTAGTTTATTTGACCATTATACAAATATAATCTAAGGTTTTACCTATCTGTCAAAAAAACCCACAACAGACACGCCGTATCAGATTTGAGTGTCAGGTTAAAGTCTTCAATATCGGACAGTCAAATTTTCACCAATTCAAGCTAGTGGGGCAATTTAAAATTTGTCCGACCCATATTTTGACTTTTTGCAAATTAAACCTTAATACCAAGTTCAGATTCTGATCCTCTGATTATATGATAAATCAAAAACTGAATACACTCCTGTATTTTATATATATAAACACATATAATATAACTATATATGATAATACCTTTAAATATATATACATATAGAATATTGTTTTATGTATTATTGTCATTATTCATTTAAGAACTTAGTACATCTTCATTTGAAATTTAATATGTTTGGTTATTAATAAAAATTACATAAGGTTATACTTTTATACGTATACTGTACTGTTTGTTTGTGTTTGTTGCGTTTCTTCTTTAGCTATGTTTGTTTGCTTCATGTTTGGTTCTTTTTACTTTTTTTTTTATTCATTTTTTTTTATTAAATACTATATAAAAAATTAAAATCAAACTTGATGTATAAAGCATAAAGTGTATCAGATATAAATATGTTATGTAAGACATTCAGGTAAGATAAACTTTCAATAACGGGCTTGATATTAAAAAATCACACCAAACAGTCAAAATGGAAGTCATAAGCAGGGTTAACTCTTTAAAACAATTGCAATGATCTATAGAAAAGCCATTAAAAAGCAAGCTTTTGTTTTAAGATATGCATCATACATTAACAGTATTCTGATAAATTACTGGATCTTTATATTATCCATCTGGCTTTTTACTATCACCTCTTCCTGAAACTCTTTAACAGGGTTTAAGTATGTTACTGTTTTTGTTAATTATTGGATTTTCTCAAGGTTCTACCGAAAAATTTGTTTTGTTTGGCGTAATATATATATTTTTTTAAGAGATTGTAATTGGTTATTTTCGTCTGTATATCGAATACTTATCGATATCCAGACTTTTATTTTGGCTCTTGAATCATTTTTTCTCGTCTTAGTTCTACTATCATTAATAATTTGAGCTTAAATAGTCAAGAATTTCGGTTTTGATATAAAAATAATTATCTTCAAGCCATAGATGAAATTATTTGATAATTTTTATCTCCAAATACTCAACACAAATTTTATAATAATGCACACACAATACATTACAATAATAACATACATAATATAATACATACCTATAAAAGAAAATGATAAATTAAATCCGCATTTTGTGACGTGAACAAACTACATTAACGCCGCTAGTTGTCGGTAAAACTATACAATATACAAACATAGAGGTATCAACTATAACTACAATATATACTTAAAGCTTAGCCGTCGCGTCGTACCTACATATTTCTGTATGCATTATTATACAGAACTAGGGCCTGGTGTGGTATTTGATAGCTATTTCAAGAAGCAGGCTCAAACCAGCAGTCTATGGAATGACTAGACCATCAAAAGAGATACCTAGTTTATACCTAGAGATACCTAGGTCTTAGTTATATTAGAGAGTTCATACGTAACATGATGTCATAGCATCCATTTATTTACTTAACGCTTGCTAAAACGCAGTTAAGACACAGTTCCAGTATAAATCACCATTTTGCACAGGACAAAATGATTTTTTGAATAAGTGCATTAATTCATAAGAAGATAAAAAACATAACATTTTGCACGAAAATTTCCAAAGATGTAATTTTCTACGACACAAGGCTGTAAAAATTTATTTAACCATTGACCATCTCTGTTAGCTGATGTCACTATCGTAAAGGATAAGATTCCATGCTATTTGGAAAACAATAAAGGATAATCCCGATGTCGAATTGGCCATGTTACCCATAAAAATGTAAAACTAGACTTGATACCATAACAAAGAAATTTAAATTAAAATTGATTAAAAAACGAAGAAGTTATAAGCAATCAAAGACTGCATTCAATGTTGCTCATCACCTTTTTAGCAAAACAACGTTTTATATAAAATCTCTTTGGCGATACACACGTATGACATCACTAGTGGGTATCTTTCTCTCTGTTAAATTAGGAATTATAAATCTTCATATTTTCCATACTAGCAAAGGTTTTTAAAAACTACGCTTTTCTATGCGTGAAGTGAGAATTTTTCACCTGAAGTGATACTACTGTCAAATTCTATGTCTGCCCCCTGACCTAAAAATATAGTAAATATAACTTTATAACTCACTATATATAAAGACATTAATTTTTATTTATAATTATTTATTTTTATTAATAATTTGTCATATTGTTTTTGGAGTTATTTATTATTATTATTAATTATTTTATTTCTTAACATATTTACTTAGTACAATATGCGCGCGCAATTTTATAAGCTATTTGATAGTTAAGGTTATTCAATAAGCTAGATTAAAGGGAAACTTAAATGAAGCCAGATATATTGATCCAATAAAATATTTCATTGAAGTTTATCTGAGGTCTTATCCCTCAAAGACAACTACAAAGTATTCTCAAAAACCACTTTACTTTAGATATCACAAGATCTAGTCACCTAAATAATTTTGGTTAAAAATTAATTTTCCGAGAATAATGATTTGTTTCCGATTATGATAACAGATATTTTCATGGCGATACTTAAAAAAAAGTTAAAATCTGAGCTTGAATAGATTTTCATCTTGTTCTATTTGCATTTATATTTTTCATTAAAAAATTTATAAAAAATTGTTATATATCTTCATTCTTTTCAATTTGGTACTACTTCAGGTTTATTATCCTGAAGTTCAAATAGCTTGTCTTTACCAATTAAGGACTCTCTGACTGTTATTTTTTAGTACAGCATCGAATAACCTTGAATGAAACGAAAAATTGTTTAAGTGTTATTTAATTTTTTTGGTTTACCAATAAATGTGTAGGCATGATTTTGATGAATTGTTCATATAAGAATTTTTCGTTTAAAAAAAATCTAAGTGAATAGAATATGTAAAACATTTGACAATTTTAATTTATAAAAGTATACGTGTTTATTTTTAGAACCTGTTATTATAAATGTACAAGGACTTAAAACGTGTGAAAAGGTTATTTTAATATATTTTCTGATTTTATCAGGAGGTACAATAAAGTTTATAAAGTTCGATTTAAACGATATACGCAGTTTGCTCCAAGATTATATTTCAAGATTCTAGTAAAATAATAATATAATATTGCACAGGCAATTCTATAAACAATTCCGGCATTTGGATCTTATATCATGGCGAAATTCAAAAAAATAACTTGGTGGAAATGATGGGAAGAAATATCTTTTAAGTAATCAACCGATACCTATCACGCCAAGTGAGTCAAAACGACACTCATATCAACTGCTTTTAAAAAACAGTTTTTTACCTACTCCGACAATTTTCATTTTCCTCAATTTTATAGTCTCGAATTTGTTCTAAATTTCGTTTGCACAAACGATATGAATACAAAATTGAAACATAATTAAACTCATATATTACGCAATTTTTTTTCTACTTAAATACGGTCTAAAAAGAATCTTCGAAGTAGAAATCAAGTATCCCAAATATATTTATTTTTTTTAAGCTTTATGCAAACATTTTTCTTTCTCATGTGGTTAATAGTAAAAACGACAAACTAATTTCGCAGACTATTCTATTTTAGTTTTCATATTTTTAATATAAACTGAAATTTTTGACAAAGGGGTTTTAATATTAATTGATTCGAAGGCGTAGTTAGAACAGGCTCTGCTCTAAAAAATTCCAATATAACAAAAATCTCTACAGAAGTATCAACAGCAATTTTTTGTTTGCTTGTTTTGTTTGTTTGAATACAATTGAAAATATTTCATATATTTTATATTATAGCATAACACACAATAATATATAATGCGTACTGTACGTATTACATGATGCGATGCGTATTATATGCTATCATTGTTATATTATATACATGGTTTATATCAAATGTAACTTCATACATATATGAGACGTAAATACTGTTGAAATATGAACTGCACATTCGAAGCTGTTTTTCGTTGCGAACAATAAAAGTAACTTTTACAAGTGATTGTAAAAATAACTATGAATGTATGTTTATTACAATACTGGTATTGTATATGGCGCTATTTGCATTACTGTATTGTAAATAACATCATTGTGCTGTAAATACCATTATATAATATTGTACAAAACGCCAAACACCAAGCCAGCTGACTCCTAACTAGAGCGTGGCAAAGAAGGCACTCGCTACCGGCGCAGCAGAAATTGAGGCATAAAACAAAAAAATGTGTTTTATACGTAAAACAAAAAGCCACCAAATAAACAAGTAATTGGTGCTCCTTAATTAAGTAACAATATTCTAAATATCATCTACTAATTTTGGGTCACTCTTTTCAGCTGTGATGTCAGCTTTACGGTTATGATCACTTATATACTAAGTTCTGGGACCAGGACTCCATATTCTTGAAATCTATTAGAGCTACGTTAATTTTGACCACAAATTTGAAAAGTATGACCCAAATATTGGGGTTACACACTTGGTTTATCAAAATTGGATAAAACTTGGATGCGTGATATAGAAAAAATAAATTTTTTGGATTCTGATGACGTCACAAAGTTAAAAAATTCGATTTTTTTGTTAACACAGGCATATTGGAACCGATCTTATTGGCATTTTTTTGAAACGCACTAAATTTCGAATTGCACGGGAAATGTTAGTAAACAACTTTCTAAAAATACCTAAAACCTAAAAATAATGTCCTTTTTTAAGACTCCAAATTTTAAACTTCAACAATAATGTGATTCAACATTATATGCTTTAACCTTAAGAAAACTACACAGAAGACATCGGATATTACAAAACGTTATAAATTTTTGACATAACACAATATTTGGTGATATTTTTTGGTTATGTAACTAACGTACAGAGAAAGATGGTGGTGTTGGTTACTTTGGCTGGTGAATGATGTGGGTGGTTAAAGTGGATACATGTATACAGTAGGTAGGTACATTCATATATAATATAAAATTTATTCATTCTATTCTATTCACATTTTCATCCAAAGAAAATCATTTATCATTTTCAGTCGAAAATATTCTATATATTATATTTTTTACAAAGTGTACCATAAAAACAATCTTTGTATAAGAAATATCAATCTTAAAAGAATCAGACAGGACCTAATCTGTAAAACTAAAAGAAATATTCACAGAAAAATGTATCTCTGAAGCAAATTTCATAAACTGAGGGATTATGAATAACACTTATCGCAAAGCGTGAAGACACGAAGGAACCTAGAAGAAACGACAGCTCACCAATTAAATATTTCTGAAAATATATAACTTTAATTTTCTGAGACGGTAGAAAGGCGTAGAGACTCTAATTAGACAATTGACAACTGACATAGCGGCTTTGCTTAATAAATATGGCTGACTTCATGTTGAAAATTTTAAGACAATACATTTACATGACATAATTTACATGTTGAAACTTCTATTAATTTTCTTTGATGATGATTTCTTTGGTAGTGCCTCATCTAGTTTTAATTTCATATTAGCTTTACGAACCTTACATGTTACTCGCTGTTTGGTGTTTTATTCAACCTCGTTGTCGAGGCACGATGCGAGGCGACGCTACTTCACCTCGGTAAACTATGTAACTAGTGATAATTTGTCTTATGTAACTTTTTTTTAAATGGTACACAATATATATGAAAAGTATAATATCTCATCCTTAATTTTATACATATACAATCACACCTATAGCATATGAACGAACACAAACAGTATTTATTATCCTTTTCATTCCGTTTGCTTTTGTTTGCTTGTTTCGATCATCATCACCACCAACCAAAGTAATAATCATAATCACTATCAGCATAACCATAATCATCACACTATTATTGTTGTCGTCATTATCAAATTGAATGACAGAAGCAAATATATTGTAATATCTCAATATGAAATGCAGCTGATTTTCAAATAACTTTATATTTTGTTTTTTGTCTTGCTTTTGAATAATAGTAAGCTCTTATGATAAGTTCATATCAATCACCCAGTCTCCCAAAGCTTCGCTACGAAATTATCCTAATCTCACTGTTTATCTGCAAAAAATAACCAAGAACGATTAAATTGATTCAGTAAAGAGTGATAATGTTATTTTCAAAGTTTTCCTTTACTTTGGATATTTGAATAAAGAATTGAAGTGATATAACAAAATTAAACAAAACGGTCTATTTCCTGTCTTCTCTTGTCCATTCTATCGAAATAAAACACTCGACAACTTTAAACATAACACATTGATAGAAATAAACTCAGAAAAATGTTTTAAAGGGAGAATGATTAATAGTTACCATGCCCGAAAAATTCGTAAAACTTCGCAAACGGTTGCTTCTGTAACTCAAAATCCCTCGTTCTATAGTATGGGCTGGTGGAATCTAATTTTTAATAATGCCCAAAATTTGTTGTAGGTATCATCGAACATATGCTTTATATTTATGTCATTGCACTATTTTTAAAACTTATTAATTATTCATTTTCTGTAGGAAAACATATGTGTATTTAAATATAAACTTTGTATATTTTTTGCTATCAAGTTTCTGTCTTCTGGTTAATTTTTCTAATTGCCAGGTGTGAAGTTGATAAGGTGATGTCATATTTTTTATCGAATTAAAAATAAGGGTCAATGATAAAAGTTTCAATGTTGTCAACACGATGAACATTACCCTGGTTTTATGTAAAATGATATTACTTACGGGAAGAATCATGTACAATACAGCTGTTGTCTTATAGTTAGTAAATAAGCGATGTTCATTATGATTCTTGTAAATAATATTAACAACTTCTTAATTTTGTAAATTATTTTAGTTATTTTCTTTATTTAGTATTGTTGGCGAAATTTTTAAATGTGGTCTCTTATTTTAAGATTTTAAGAGGATTTCTAGAGATTTTCTATCAGTTATAATTGTGTGACTTGTATGTATTTGTAATGTGACAGAGAAATCAACACTGTCTATACATGGTATTTCAACTGTTAACTCAGTCAATTGTTTGTTTTCACTTGTTTTTAATCTGTGTTCACATCAGATATTATAATAAACCAAGTGAAAACAAACAATTGTCTGAGTTAATTATTGAAATACTATGTATAGACAGTGTTCATGACGCAATCGTGAGTTTTTTGACGACACGTAAGTAAAGAAAGAAATCCACTTTTAGATAGCCACACATTCATAACTGATATTCCCATATAACACATACTATAAAATTTGTATCTAATTTGCGTCCTTGTGGGTAATCAGTGATGTTTACAAAAAATGTTTCAAACAAAAGTTGTTTTTTCTTTAAGGAACATTTTTTATATTTTAACTTTCATTCTATCTCTAACGGTTTACAAGATCCTACGGACCCGAGACCCAATCGACCTATGTTGCTCATTTACATACTGGACCTCACTTTTTACGTCCTGAACATGCTATAAAAATTTCAACTTGATATCTTTTTTGGTTTTTTAGTTATCGTGACGGACAGACGATAGACGACAGACAGATAGACAGCCGGAAATGAACTAATTAGGAGATTTTATGAACACCTATACTAAAATTTTGTTCATAGCATCAATATTTTTATGCGTTAAAAACTTGGGACTAAACTTAGTATACCTTGATATATATTACATATATACATGGTATAATTATTAAGTTATTAAAAACTACTCCTACGTTTTATAAAAAGACTTGAACACTAACTAAATAGATAATAAATTCAATTAATATTAATTTTAATATAAATATAAAATATTAATTAATTACAATAAATATTTATCTAAAATCTTGTAATGTCATTCATTTAATAATAATACGTATATAATTTAAATTGAGTAGTATAGTTTAGAATAATACAGATATAATGTAATCCACTAAAACAATAATATTCATAATGTCAACATGAATTAATCTTATAACTCAACTGAAAACTAGATACTTATATATACGAGCGTATATGATACCTACTAACGGTCGCGGTGGTAGAGTTCGTTCGTTGTCTGTCTGAAGCTGAACGAGGTTTAGTACTACAGTGAGCAATGAGCAATGAGTAAATATGTGCTAAGGGTATGTATCCTTATCTACATACTAACTGGATATGAAACGCCTATACATTTGTATAAGCTAGAGGTAAATTCTTTAAAAATGAGTTTTCAAACTGCAAGAAATTGACTTCGTCGGTAGGGACAGTCATTCTCCGGCAGATAGTATATAAACAAATTGCTTTCTTTTAGCAGTTTCCTTAAAAGGGGAGTATCTTCGATCAAAAATTTCCATTCCTCCTCGGTTGAATGTTTCGAACGGAAAGATCAATTTCAATTGGTTTTTTGAACTTGAAGATTTATTTATTGTGAAGGCTATAATTTAAGATGTTTGGCTATCTACATTGTATTAAAAATCTGTGTAGTCGGTTATAGATTGTCTTTTCCAAGCACAAAACAATGAACTAAACTCATGAATTATTCGTAAAAATTGACATATCGAATAATTCATGAAACTTAATAAAACTATTGATTGCATCATAATTTTCATAATGAGAGTGTGGCGCTGAACAACTGAATAATTAGATGTCGATTACTTAGCATTAGCCTTTTTCCAACGTGCAGCTACTCCAGTATTCAGGAGATTCAGATTAAATCCTATTTTTGGAACGAAGTTTAACGCGGCTTGTCATGGTGAGAAAACTGGTAGAATCGTCACGTAAGCATGTGAGATATGTTCTGTGTTTGCGCCATGGTAAGCACTATATGTTCACCAACTTGACACTAGCCAAAGTCATTACTATTCTGTTAGCTGTTAAACGAACATTCTATATTCGTTAATTAGGTATTTACTAAATTTTTATAACTAATAATTAGTTTATAGCTTTATAGGCGAGCAATCAAAAACAGATTATATGTATAATACAGATTTAGAAAAGTAAGTTAATAAAATTGTATATAAGTATTTATTTTACATTTACATTTGTTTTTGTACAGGTTTCGTTAGAAAATTCGTCCCTAACAAGGATCCTAGGAAATAATTTTTTTTTACCTTAAGCAATGATTTTTCTGGGGTTTACCCAAAATCAAAATTATAATTTTCGGTTCAAAAAAGTAAAAAAATGACCTGATTATCATGATAATCGATTAATGTCCACAGTAGTCTTGCTAGCGAGTAACTTCACTTTGAAACTTAAAGATTAACTTAATAAAATTATTTTAAAAGATTAACTGTATTACGCTACGAATTTTTTGTAATTTTGTAAATCGTACATTGAATTATTTTTCGATTATATTTTTCTATTCTGGTAGTATAATTTCAAATATTTGGTATTGGCTATGTTCGATTGACTTTTATAAACAAACTTCAACCATATTATCTCTTAAATTTACTTTTTTTTGTTTCCTGTAAAGTTTGGAAAATAACCATACAGAAGACTAGTCAGGCCCGTCGTTAATGGAATCAACTATAGTTTGTAATAAAATGCCTACACATTTCGCTATATATTCTACTACATTGTTATATACTTGGTTATTATATGACTGGATTGTGAATGTATACCAAACATGAGTACCAAAAGGATAATAAATACAATGAAATCGTCTAACGAATACAACACTCTTGTCACTGCCTGCTCTAGTTATTATGATTATTATGATTATTGTATGTATCTATCTATCTCCTACTTACACTCTTTCTCGCATCACATCCCTTTTATCCTGACACATCATCAGTCATCCTTTATATTCCTATGTTATATGTATATGACTAAAATATATACCTTATATTGGGTGTCTTAAAAGTTTCAGAACCATAATCACAAAATCTTTCTTCCATGCTTCTTCGAGAGGTGAAAGCTTTTCTGAAGGTGAATAAATTATTCAAAGCTTCTCAGAGAAATGTAAACTTTTTTGCCAATATGTGAGCTATTTCATGCTTTTGATTCTGTTTTTATTCGGGTTACAATTCTTGAACAAAAACAAGCGTATAAACATTCGAAAAAAAGTACCATGAAATAATTTTCGCGTGCGTAGTAGAAGAAGAAAACATAATCGCAAAAGCAACCGAAAGCCAAATTAAATTGTGCTATTTTTACGAATTCCATTTTTTAATTATGATATTTTTACGAATTCCTATACTTTGGGATAATTTTTCAAGCATTATACGACATTTCTTTGAAACAAGTCAAAATTTATTTTTATTTATCGAATGATTCATCTTCTATTATAAAATAAAAGCCGAGAAAATTGTTAAACTTCTAACAAAGATCTTTCTTTTTTTTTTTTTTTTTGTTGAAAATGACTATTCTTCACGTTCGCTGAAATGATAAATTTTGAGATTTTTGAGGCACCTTATGAATACTGTTCCTCTCGACAGACAGGAACGTATCTAGCTTAATGTAGAAGAAATAAAATACAATATTTCTACAGAAATTTTTTGTGATTTCCGTTTTGAAAACCAATTTTTTGTGAAGCCACATTTTCTTTCAAACGGGGATCTAAAATAGAACTCTTACTAACTATTTAGTAATTCCTATTTCAAAATATATATGAATGCTTTTGCCCAGGATATCAACGTAACAATTCGTTTTAAAGGTGTTTTTGTAGTGATTGAAAATACAACTATAGCAAATTATATAAAAATATAATTGTAAAATTTAAAAAAATTTGGAGCCATATTGCTATAATGGGCTAATTAAATATTCATGTAGAAAGAAATTCATTTTATGGATTTGATTTTTACACAATTCCAAAAAATAAGCAGTTAGCCCATCAAAATTAACTATTCATGTCATCATGTGACATATCCCATGTTTTTGTTTCTCTTTTTTCGGGTAATCATTTTTAAACATTCAAAATCAAGCGTACAATTATCTGAAAATATATTAGCCATAAAAGTTCCATAAAATATTTTCCACACATTTATAAGGAGATGAAGAAAACACTGCATTTTTTTCTAAAATGGCTACTTTTACGAATTCGGATACTTTTGGATTATTTTTCATGCACTACACGGCATTTCTTTGAAATAAGTTAAAATTCGTTATTAAACATATATTTAGAGATTTTTCAGACACCCTATAAATACTGTTCCTCGCGACAGATAGGACCGCATTTAGCTTAATGTGGAAGGAAAACACAATATATCCAGAAAATTATGAAAATTTTTGGTGATTTTCAGCAATGTATTTTAAATTCATTATTTCAAACTGAGTGGTTTTAATGCAATGCAAGCTTATTATTATATTGAGCTAATTTAATATTAATTTAGAAGATTTTATTGACTTGATTTTTAAGAAAGAAGAGGCTATTAAAACAATAGGAATCATACTAAAAGAACAATCAGAAAAAATAAACAGTTAGCTATTCAAAATTACCTTTTCATTGTTTTCTTAAATTTTTGTCATTCAAACAAAACTTTTTCCATCAAAGAATGGTGAAAATAATTTCTTGTTACCTTTTTTCTAAAAGTTCTAAAAATCCGATGATTTCTTTTGTGTAAAAACAATTGTATAAAATATAAATAATAAATAATAAGTACTTTTTAAAAAACAAAGATATGTAGGTAATATAATAATTTTTATAAAAATTTAAACAACATAATAATTATGTTGTTTGATATATTCTTATTTTAATGTTTAAAACATTATTTGAGTAGTGGTATCACATTAATTGTATCGTGATGTATTATTATGCAGTACAATGATATTCAAATAATATGGTTGTTATGAAACTATAGCTCGCCTGTTGATAAAAGGATATGTTTCTAAAAAATGCTTTCTGTTTTTAAAATTTTTTATTTGGGAACTCTATATCTGTGAAGAAGGGACTTCTCCTTTGAACAAGATGCATTAACCAGTCGTCAATTATCTTAAGGGGGTTAAGAATCTTTCCGCAAGGTTTTCTTCGAAAACTCTACCTGTAAAAACCTTTAAAATCCATTTTCCTCTAGTTTTCAAATCTACGTAAGCTGATTATGAGAACAATCTAGGGAAATAAAATAGTCTCCATTCAAAATGGAATGAAATTTGCTTGGGACAAGGATATAAATTTTGAAAACCTTAAAAATGTGAATAGTTGAATTTGTATTTAAGAAAACTATTAAAAAATTTGTTAAGAAAATTAAGTACTAAAAAAAATAATTCTGTTTTTAAATAAATTGAATCGTGTTTTATCTCAAAATTGTTGAAAAATAAGTTATAGTTCAGCTGGCATTCATTCCTCATCCTGTATAGCGGGATTCAAGATCAGCATGGTTTTTGAATTCAGATAAAAATACATATTTTCTCTAACGTAATCGATATAATTTTGAATCAAAGCGTACATTAAAAATATTATAAGTAAACAAACCAACTATATTATAAAACTTGTAGGTATGGTGTGAGTTCTTTTATTCTACCTTAAAAGTAGTTTTTTTTTTTGTTGTTGGATGTATTTTATCAGATGAATTGTTTATTTTTCAAAAACAAAAAATAAAATAAAATGTCAACGAATTTCATTTAAAAACATACCTATAATCACACCACTTTACAGTATTACTACACACAAGTATAAAAAGTATTAGACTGGGAGTCCATAATAATGAAAAATATCTATGATTCTCTTTGTCTGCTTTTTTGATAACAGATGCTTCAATTTTCATGGTTTTCGACGTTTCTGCTTTATCTGCCGTATACTTGAATAAAAAAATCGACCGCAGATTATCTGCTTATTTCAATTCTTTTCAACACGCTTTTATTACCTTCATATGTATGTTTGCATGGTACTAAGCAACGGAAACTTTGAATATGATTTTGACCCCCTCCAAAACATCGGATTAACTCTAAATTTGGCTTATCAAAGACCAGTAGCAATTCAGTAACTTTATTTGATTATCCTGATCAGGATTTTCAGGTCTAACGATTTCCATATCTGAAAATATACACATTTAATTATTTATATTTTATTTGCGCTCCCACCATATTTTTACTGAATTTTTGAAAAGCAAATAATAGTCTAGAAAACTAAAAAACACAAAATAAATAATAGTTTAAAAAAACTAAAATACACGCTTTTGTAACTAGCTGAACTAAGAGGTAAAAAATAATTTCTTTAAGTTCAAAAAAATCATTTTATCGTAAAAAAAGCAGAGGGTGCTTTTTTAATGACTTTATAATGACTTTACTTTTACCAATATCTTTCTATAAAATATTTACAATAATTTAAATTTAGCACCCTACGCTTTTTTACGATAAAATGTTTTTTTTTGAGTTTAAAGAAATTATTGTTGTGAAAATGAAAAAGTCTTCTAAGTGGCTGTGGAACTAACAAATTGGAATTACATAAAATAGACCACTAATAAAATTTGTGAAAAAATAATATGTTAAACATTACATTATATCAAAGTTTTCAAAGAATTCACCGAGTGGTGTTTTACGTGGAAAAACGTTACAATATTATACTACAATCAAAAAGCAAATCGTCAAAACAGAGAAATCCAATAATTAGATTTCAATAAATTTGACACCATTAAAACATCAGTTAATTTATTGCTAAACTTTCGTTTATCAATTTGCAGAAATTGGTGGCAGATACAAAGAGTCCTATAAATTTCGTTTCATTGTGTGCTCACGGTCTTCAGGGAGTATATTCGATATATGTGACTTTATAGTGTATATAGTTAAAGCATATAACTGATGTATAGGTACTTAATCTTGTCAGCATTAAGTGATTTTTCAATATCATTTCGGCTGCCTTTATTTTGTGTTTACGAACACACACAACATCCAAAAGAGATTTTTATTTTTATATGTTACACCAAAAAAAAAAGATTACATATTATGCGTTTTATATATATCTGTTATATGAAGCCCAGGATAAAATGGCTTATGTTTTGGGGAAAAAATATTACAGGTAAAGTAGTAGAACATTCGACGGCTTCCTTTGTTACATATATCAGAATGAAGAAATAGAAACTTTATAGATATAATTGAAATAGCGGGAGACTTCTTACTGTTTTGGCCTTGGGCAATTTCTCTTGGATTTTCATGAAAAACTGTTACAAGGCCCTTAAAATTTACTTAACTGCACGTAAAAGTCAAAAACTGTTAAAATCTGAAATTCAATAAAAAAAACATTTTCTCCCGAAAATTGAAGATTTTGTAGAACGTTAAGCTTTTGTCGGAAGATAAAGGGCCTTCTGACGGAAGAACGTTTCCGAAGGACGCAAAGCTAGAAAATTAAGACTATATTTGCATTTGTGGGCATACACTGCAATGGGCTATGTACTCTTGAGTGTAAATTAGATTGAAATGCTACTCAAAAGTAGTTTAATAAGAATACTTGATTATCTTCTTGGTGATATTAGCCAATAGTAGAAAGGCTGGTTAATTGATTTAAAAAAAAATGAAAACATTCCTCAGAAATGTATTAAGACGAGTGCGTCAAGTTAATCTAGCCCCTCCTGAAATGGGTTTCAAAAACTGAAAAGGTTTCAAAGTTTTAATACGAAATAAAGTGTCAAAGTAGCTTTAGATAATGAATTTATAGAACCAATAGGGAATATTCATGTATTTTTTTATATTTTTAATTCATTGTTTACACCGTTATAACAAAGTAAAAATATAAATACTGCTTAAAAATGCTGTATTTAAGTGTAAAAAAATATTTAAAATACATTATAATTTTGAGATATTTAAACGCAGTTTTTTAGCGCTCTCTATTTACACTTTAAAAAAATGAATTTACAACACAGAATTTACACTCGTTATTATTAAGTTTCCTAATAAAAAGCCGTAGAATAGTATAATTTAATAAAATACCATATAAAATGTCAGTAATTAATATCTGGATGACCGAGCTTTGCTCGGTTATTCGCCCATAGATGTCAGCAAGAGTCATATTTTTCACTTTAGACTACTCAAACGCCTCCTTTTTGTTATGTTATAATTTGCATTGTATTACATTAACTACGTTATACACCAATAGATGTCTGATGAATTTTTCATGAAAAGACGGATAAAACGACATTTCTGATAAATGAAACCTAGCTAGATCGACTTATCGCCCCAAAAAACCCCTACATACTCATTTTCATGAAAATCGTTGGAGCCATTTCCAAGATCGTTGATATATATATATATATATATATATATATATATATATATATATTTATATATATACAAGAATTGCTCGTTTAAATATATAAGATACAGTATGTCAACAAACTTGACAAGCCCGTACTATGAAGTCACGTCCGTATAAAAATTTGAATTTCCGTTTTAGAAATTTTTAAATGCCTACACTGAATTTGTACTTTTATTAATTAATTTTAAGTAATTAAAAAGATATTAATTACTAAAATAATGGTTTAGTTGAAATGTCTATTCATTAAAGTTACGGAAGAAAAATATTTCAACCAAATTTAAATTTCATGAATATTCCCTATTCAAGCCCATGACTTGGGTAAGTTTGGAGCTATTTTCTAAGAGTGATGGCCCTTAACCATTCCAAAATTTGTTATGAAAATTAAAGTCTATCTGAAATTATAGCATTCATATCAACTAATAAAATATGTTTGAACTTAAATTCGCCCTCGATGACTTGAAAGAGAAATACAAATATTTTTTTCAAAATATTATATTCTCCTAATCTATAAGTGAGTATTTTAATTTCAGAATATATAGAAAAATATTGTATTTATTTGAGCAGTGACATTATATTTTTTGTATTTGTAAGTTTTTAATTAAAGGAATTTTGTTGAATACTTAATTGATTTTTGTAATAAAAAATGATTTCCGTATGTTATGTTAATTATTAATTTTTTGTTAATAGGTAATTATAACTTTTCTGAATTAAAATCGACGGATATATTCAATGCTAACATACTTAATTATCAAATATCCGGTAAATTATTTTGGTTTATTGATTATTCGTTGAAAATAAATTTAAAGAAATAATAAAAGCTCTTTTACAGATTTATGCTAAAAAACATACCGCAATGCCTTGCGCTCTTATTGTATGAAAAATCTTAAAATAAGTAGGAAAAACATGCAGCTACGAATCAAACAGCGAATTAGATTAAAATCTGCGAAATAAATTAAATTCACTTAATGATAAATTTTTGTCCAGAATGCACTACGTTATCTAAGGTTTATCCAAATAACTTTAAATTTGTTAATATTTGTGTATCTTAACGAAATTAGAACAAAATACTACGTTTCTTTTATTTGTCTATTTTTCTGCAGTATATCTTTTATTCTTCTAGACAAGGTAGATATTTTTATATACAAGTTACCGTCCGTCCGTGTGTAGTGTTTGGTTGGGGTTGGAACTAAAACTGACAGTTGATTAAGTATTCTCTAGTGGTAGTGTAAATATCCTACTTGAGGGCTTGAACTCGCCATTTTAAGGTAACTATAATAATATAATAGTTTCTATACTATTGTCATTGTGTGTATACTCACCTATATAAAATACCGATAAAAAATATTTAACTCTGTAAGATTCTTTTTACCCCTATATATTCTTTTGTTCAGTTTGTAAATAAAGTCCTTTTTTTCTTTTCTGTTTTGAAATAGATTAATTACTACTTTTATGTCGATAAAATTTAGTTTAAACATGTAATGGAAAATTATTAAAATGGCCTTGAAGTTTTAAAAATACAAATAAATGTACTAAGGAAAGATTATTGCAATTTGGCACAACCAATTTAATACGGCAATATATTATCGTACAATTTTATTGATTGTAATTTTTTGCTTTAACTTTTGAACATCAAAATTCAAGCCTAAGGAAAATTTGTAACAACATATGAAACGAGAATAAATCACTGAGGAAAGTACCCAATGAAGTAATTTATATGATATATTTATTAATGATTATTAACGTTCCCTGCTTCCATCACCTTGTCAGATAGTTGTTGGAAAATTGATCTAATTGAAAATTTTCACTTTCAAAACTAAAATTTTATACCGATAAAATAAATAAAAAAAGTTGTAGGTACAATGGCAATTGTTTAATTGATTTTCAAATTTCTTCACAGAGGTTCATTTCCGTGCTAAGCTTAAACATAAACAAATTCATAAATAATTGTTCACTGACATCGTGGGCGGTTTTCTGTACCATAATCTTTTCTAAATTATAGAAACAGTCGGAAACAAAAAACAGTAAATCCATTCAAAAACAAATAGAATTAAAACATAATAATAACTTTTATATTTAAAATCTTCCACATCACGTATACGGGAGTAAGTCAAAAATATTGAGTCTGAGCCTTTTGTAAGTTTGAATTGAAAGGTTATTTTAACAGCACGAACACTGATCTGATGGTTATACTTTATATATTAAAGCCATATTTTTCTAAAAAAAAGGAAATAATATTTCTTTAATTGTAATCTTACAAGTGAATAACACAGTTAAGTTTAAATCAATAACTGATAAGTCAATTTGATTCCCGATGGACAAATTTTAAGACCGTTTCTTGTAAGATTGCTTTTGATTTCCTAAGTAAAACTTCGAATATAATCATTATTAATTTATCTAGTTAGTATCAAATTTTAGAGTTTTTTTAAACCAAGAGACATACTTTGCTCAAATTTTTCTGACTTAAGCCTTTTATACATGATGACAAAGAAATATAATAATAACTTTTATATACAAAAATATATAAAAATACATATTTATTTCCTGTTTCAAACAAAAATATTAGGTAATAAATACCATATACTTAAAGTTACATTCAATTTTTTATTTTATTTTGGTGAATACTTACCAGAAATAAGAAAAGGTCAATGTCTTACAAATGTCCTATTATTGTTCTATGTGGTGTGTAATGTACAGGAAAATTATTGTGAATGTTTTCTTAAAAAAAATTACATATTCAGTTTTTTGTCTATGTAGCCCAAAAAAATAGTACTCAGTGGTTTTTAATAATAATATTTATGACAATATTCGGAAAGTGGACAAACTATTTAAAGGTTCTGTAGATAATGGAATTACAAAAATTTATCTGCACGGACTCATTAAATGCGTTATTACCCTAATTGCAAATCTTAACAAACATCTTTCTCGACAAAAAGTTATGACTCACCGGTTTTTTTTAAAAGTATCCATAGAAAATAATAATTATTGGAAATTGGAAAATTTTTTTAAGATAAAATTGTATTTCAAATGCCTTGCATAATATATGTGCCGTTCTTTAACTTCCAACTATAGTAAGTTATTGTAAAGTTTCAACATGTCTTTACGTGTCATGGTTGGGACAAGGCATATCGACCGAACAAAAAATGAAATCGACTTCGTTGAGATGCCGATCGAACTTTTGATTATGGCGGTAAGTTATTTGCGTGGACATTCACAGTCGCCCGACTCTATCCACGTTTTATTACCGTTCCTTTTCTTATCTGTCTGTAGACTTACACTATCACACAAGCCCCAATGGATGCAGGTTTTAGTGCAAATAAACAAAATTAAATATGAGGAAATATCTTACTAATAATAAAAAACTAATTGGTAATTTATATCTTAATAAACCTGCATATATACTTTGCCATAATAAAATAAATTATGTATACAGTGACTGGATTTCCATATGCATCAGAATGTTCTACAAATTAAATGAGAAAAGGTGCCCAACACACATATATTCTTTAAATATGGAATCCTTCATACCAAAATCTTAAAAATATAACTATGACAAAACAATGATGTGATAATTATATCCAAATTAAGAAAAAACATTTACCGAAATTCTAAATTTGTTTTAAAAACTTTCTTCCTTTGTGTGACACACAATGCTAAATTATGTCTAAATTATTTAAATCATTAAAACTACAGTATAATAATTATTGTTTAAAGTTTCATTCATGAATTTGACTTTTTTTTTCTATAGAAAAAGGTACAAAGTTTTAATCGTCTTAAAGTTAAAGAGAAAATATAAATTTTTCTAACATAAAACGATTATTATTAGTTTGCAAAAAAGTTATGGTTTGTGAAAAAGCGTTCATACTTCCCACGTTATACGAAAAAATGCGCCAATTGAGACTAGCAATTGTATAATTTCCATTTGAATTTCTATCGAGTTGATGACATTTTCAAATTACTTGATGATATCGGATACAGTGGAAGATGATATCGAATACAGTGACATTATTTCCTAGAAGAACCACAATTAATATATGCGAAAGTGGAAACAGTGTTTTCAGATTTATGTAGCAATGTTGAAAAGTAAACATGATAAAAAAACTTCACGATCAAGAGCTAATTAGGATATTTTTTACTATTGTTTATATTTTATTAAAAGTGTAGTAAAAGTTTATAAAGCACAATTTTCCATGTTGAAACATTTGGTATTTGATGATATGGATGATACGTTCGAAAGTTAAAACTGAACTTCCTTATAGATAGTATCACATTTGATCAACAGATGGTAGCATATTGCTTGATCCTAGATCATTGCAATCACCTATCTTTAAAATATATGAAAAATTACACTGGCAAAGTTTGAGAATTTATAAATATTTCAAATAACATTGCATTTAAACATTAATTCAAAATATTTTTTTTAACATAAAACTTTTTTACGTACAATAATTAATAATAATTACCAAAACAAACATACATATTATTATTATTATTATTATTATAAAACATATTTTAATAACAAATGGATTTAGAAAAAAAAAAAAGGAACAAACAAACACTTCTTTTAATTCGGTGAATAATTTTTATTCTTATATACAACAAACTTTTGACAAATCTGTTTCTTCCGTTAATAATTAATTATATTATATTCATATGTAAAATATTTATGTAGCCCAAAATCATGAACCTTAAAAAATGGACCTTTTCTAATCTTACTTTTTAATAATAAAAAATATTAATAGATTTCGCTTTTTCTTTCTCATAAAGCGAAAATATGTGTTTGAAATTCAACGAAAAAAATATCAAAAGTGATGATTTCGTATCAAGAAAATCAGTTCGGAAAGAAGCCGTTTGATTGGGGCCGATGCCCCAAGAAAGCATTAAAAAAATAGAATTTACGTTTTCGGGTTTTAGTTGTTGTTACAATCAATACTATGCTTGCAAGAAAACCAATTATATAGTAAAAGCCCTGCTATATATGATAAATGATTCACAAGAGCTAATAACACTTGAGGCATCATTCAAGTTACAAATATCTTTAGAAAAAATCATATTATTTAAATTTGACTGACTGAAGTTTGTGTGAATAATTTTCAACTCATGACTGAAAATCATAATCAATTTTTTACAGTCTGCCAATGATAAAGGACAAATAAACATAATTAATGCGTAGTTAAAAGTTAACATTTGGTTGTAAATCAAAGACAAAAATCTTTTTACTCTCTGCCATTCATTTAAGTATAAGCCATGACTGTTTATGTGCAATCATTTTTTTTTTACCTACATTACGGACCAAGATTTCGCTTATATAGTCGTTCATATACCTCCAGTCAAATATTTAGTAAGATGTTGCCTTTTACCAGGATAGAAGACTAAGGATATATAAAAATCTAGAATTGAAAAAGTTACGTAAATATCAAGTGATGATTCATTCATGATTCACTGCGAAGCTCAGTTATTCTGGTTTATTCGCATGTTTGATAGTTTTGTCATACAAAATGATAAACAGTTTTGTATATAATTATTTATTCACAATTGTGTATAATAACTTATTCTCAAGTTTTTATTCAAAGTAGGTACATTTTAACTTTTTACACCATTCTTAATAATCAAAGAGATTAAATTAAATTTTTATGTCAATGAGAAAGAAAAATGTGCGATTATGGTAATATTACATTGTACTGCCTTAATGAATGATATTTTTTCAAAAAATTTCAGTAAAGGAATTCATTGAATTGATCGTTGAATTCAAAGACAGCTGCCAAAAAATTTAATCTAAAACATCGATTTGGGTCCGATATTATTTAATTTTCTTCCTTCATGCAGAATAAACAACAAATTATTAAATACTATCCTAGTGCGACAAATAAGTTGTTCACGCTTCATTGTGAAAAATTTTGCAAAAAGAAAGAACTTATTCTGCATTCGAACGAATATTCCAAAAAATTAAATTGTCAATTACACACTTGAGTAGTAAAAGTAGGCAATCGTACACAGAAAGAACATAAAAAGACAAAATTTTTTAAATCAAGGGAAAATTTTTGATTTGAGCATCAAGAAATTTTTCTGATGCCTGGTATATTTATCTCGCTTCAAAAATATTTTTTCACCCTTTTAAAAAGGAAATATTTTTTTGTCTAAGAAAAAAAATTTCTTGCGACCAAACCGGTATATATTTTTCTGCGCATGGTTCGTACTTCTTACTCCAGTCTCGTGTGCATCTCACAAATAATCGCACTTCTGGTAAAATTATTAATTAAATTATTTAAAGAAGCAATTTCAGATTGTTGGATTCAAATCATATTTCTTGTTATTCGCAACGTGCATGAGTTTTATTTGAGGAGTTTCCATGGTAATGACACACTATTTTATTAATATAATTTTATGGACGGACATATAAGTCTATGATTTGTATGTACGGTTTACATTCAAATGAGTTATTATATTTATTTAGATTTAAAAAGTATGATTTATGCAAATTCATCTTTTAAGGACACAATTTCTAATGCTTAATTAATTGTTATTATTCAATCATTTTTATTTGACATTTACCATACCAAATTACATGCAAAAAATTGAAAAATAGTCAAACTTTATAAAAACGTGTCATTTATTGCAATATTCAGCAACGCTACGATCGATTCAGTTGTCCTCGCCCCTCGACCTATTTTGATCCCAACGTTTATACCTACATATTTGAGAAAAATTCATCAATTCAATAAAAATTAATAAAACTGTCCCAAGAGTAGAAAAATTCTAAAATTAATGATGATTTTTTTTGCATGATTAGAACAAATAATAATTAATATCTATACAAAAATAACAATTACCTTTATATACATAATTTAATAAAAAGGTTTATTTCATCACTCATCAGATTCACGCATATTATTAATTTATTTAATATACACCGACGGTTACATACTAAATAAATAACTATAAAATAATAAAGAAATAGTTATAATTATGTAAAATTAACAAATACAAAAATTTGCATGTGTTTATAGATCGTGAGCCCATGATGAAGCGAAATTTCGATTTCAATTGTTTGTCATTTTAGTAAAAGAAAATGCGAGTCGTGGCTCGAGTGGCAAATTTATACAAATCGGTTTTTAGGAATTACTTGTTTCTTTACCATTTATTGTGTCGTCCGTAAATATTCAAGAATTTTATCGATACAACAAGTGAAAAATCAAGGAAATTTGGCACCGATTGAACGCGTTGACTAGACAAATACAATCAGTATCGCATTTACCGTTTTGGCTGCCTAGGCGGCCTCTTTGGGGCCTGCGCCAAAAAGTAATTCCATCATTTTTCCTGAAAAGAATTAGGCGTAATTGATTTAAGATATTTTATTCAAGAAATAAATTTTGATGAATCAAATTGTAAAAACAAACGATCTTTTTCAGTCGATTTAAAATAAACTTTTAATTTACAATTTTTCTTCTTTTCATTTATAAGGATTTGAATTCTCTAATAAGTGGGCCTCCACCAAGACACCACCCATGAGAAACAAAAGTTTTAAATACGCCACTTAATACAAAATAGAAATTGTAAAACATGAAAATTGTAAAACCGAAAAATGCCTTTCTCAAATCTTTTAAACGGTAGACGAGAAGAATCATAGAAATTTCGTTTTATTATGTACCCACGGTCAAACTCTTTTATATTAATAGAGCTATATTATATTTTTATTACTTATATTCACATGGAGTGAAGAAAAAATTATTATTTATTTATTATTAAAAAGAGTAATTAATATTTTAATAAATAATAATAATGATTATAAGTTGTACAAAGCAGGGTAATACGGTGAACAGATACCTGGAATTGTGAAAATTTCTAATAATTCTTCTACTTGCAAACGATTAACTGACTTTGTAGACCATAACTTAATTAAATAAATACGTTTATTAATTTATGAATATTATTATTAAGAAAACTATTTGTATTTTTTTTTCTTTTTTTAATTTTGCAGATTCAATTTACCTTTAATCTTGGGATATGCAAATTAATTGCTAAAATACTAAATATAAACTATATACAATAAACTTGTTTGAAAAACTGCTCAAATCGGACAATTTTATGATATTTTTCATGAAAAAATATTTCTTTCTTTTGTATCAAGTCAGACCAGTTTGTAGCGGAATATGGTCGATATGGAAATGTGTTCAATTCAAACACGCATAATTAATATACAATACCTATTGTATAATACTGTGTCCAAAAAATAAGGTGACATTTGAATTTAAACTGCGCGAGTTTGTTGTGCATTATGAATTGTCCCCCCCCCCCACCAAACAGTCAACAAGTAATATTATTTGAACGTAATGCGTCATTTGCGTAACGCTATCCGCCTAAAAAGGCCGGAATTGTGGAAAGACAATTCATGGTTTTTACACCACGATAATGCACCATCCCATACTGCACTCATAATTCGTGATCATTTCGTCGAAAACTCAACCCATATCGTTTCGAAACCACCGTATTCATTTGATCTGGCGCCGTGCGACTTCGTGTTTTGATACAATGGAGGAGTTTCAAGCCGCAGCGAAGCCTAAATAAAAAATTTTCAAAATAAATACAATGTCACCTTATTTTTTGGACACAGAGTATATTATTTTAAAATTCAAGTGAAGCAAAAAGTAGTCTTTTTTGAATTTCTATCGCCTGCAAAAATTTTTTTTTCTCATCTGTGTGCAGAAAGTGTCAACCTTTGCCCGCTGTGAAAAACGAAGTTGTCGTTTTCTGCCTCCGATGGGAAGAAAAATAGTATACACACCACGGGAGCAAGTAAAGAATGTCTCAGATCTCATGTTTATTCTTCCTTAGACGTGTAATATACGATTTTCTGTTAAAAAAAATAAATGCTTTATTTAAGTCTTGTAAAAGCTCTGATTCGAAGCAAAAGATATTGTTTTAGTTTAAATTTAAAAATAGATACCCGAACCAAGATATTCCTTTCGAGGTATTCATATTATTAACGTAATGTGTCGTAATTTATTTATTAAAAAATAATTTATTTTTAATATTAAATTTTTCTTTATAAATTTTTATATAATACATCAAAAAAAAAAAAAAAAAATGTGGAAAAATAAAAAGTAAAAAAAAAAATGACGTAAAAAAAAGAATAGTAGAGAGGCATTATTAAAAAAATATAAATGAAAATATATACCTCAAACTGCAGTTAATATTCATAGAGGAAATATGAAAAGTTTTGACAATGAATAAGCAATGTATGTGACACAAGTCATTTATAAATGTTTATAAAACACATACATACATAGGTACTACCTTTCTACCTACCATTTTTTTTTATTCTTTTGGTACCTCTATATACAGACTATAACAGGATCTGTGCATAGAAAATCCGTAATCAAACTTCTTCTTAATGCGACCATTTCAATTATATATGTCCTCTAACATGAAAATGTGTTTCTAGTGTTGGTAAGGTTAGGTTATATTGGCTCACCACGAAAGACACAATTAGGCTATAGAGCCCATTGTGATACCATATATGTGTTTTATCACTTTTCCGCTGATAATTTCATTTATCAGCTCCTCAATTTCAGAGGCTGGCGGCACCTCCTTCATGCATATACCATGCACTACACCAGTCCATCACAACTATTAATTAAATTAAATTAGTTGCAACGATGGTAATCGAACCCTCTACCCTAAGCATACCGCGGAAGGAATTGGTTACGCCTTAACCAACTGAGCTAATAGGGTGACTAGTTTATCTTTGTGGTCAAATGGTTCGGAGCCGTATGCTTATGGAGTAACGATTTTATGGTTAAAGATTAGTATTATGCAAGTTTAGATTGCATTATTGAATACAAAAATTTCAAAATGACTTTTTTATCATTCTGCTTCTTTCAGTGATGAATTAGCCCTCAAACTTTATCGTTAATAATATCATCGTTTTTCTTGATCAATATTTGGCCAAACTGTTTTGTGGACTTCAATCCACGGTAACACTTTTTCTGTTTTCCACCAAAATCTGATGTCCTTTCAATACGCGTTGACGGTCCTTTAACACCTAGGAATACTATTTTGAGAATGATTGGCTTAAGTCCCCAGTATAAATATAAATTAACACTTGAAATTGGAATCACATTGAAACTGAAACTGAAATTAGACTCACATTTTCATTTACAGAATAAAAAAATTAGTGTATGAACACAAGTTTTTTTATTTGATCTCAAAATTTTTCTTTCGTTCAGTCTCAATTTCATTTATACAAAATTTGTTTATTATAAACAAATTTTGTATAAATTAAATTGAATCTCTTGAGAATGAACGCAAGTTCGAAAAATTTTACAATACAAAAATAATAAAATAATTTTTTTTTATATTTTAATTATTTATTATAATATAGTATGTACTACCAAAAACCAAATAGAAATTCAATTTATACTTAATTTTCGATTATTTACGGCTATATACAAACATATTGGTTATCTCCATTAAATGGAAGTTGTACGGCTGTTTACACCAGATTTTTTAGTATCATTTCCATGTTTTTTTTCTCTGTGTAGATATTTCTCCATAGCTCTTGCTGGTTGCTTGTGATGTAAAATTATAATATACAAAAGAATAAGAGTAAAATATTATAAGTGAAAGACCAAATATATTTACTACGTAGGTAAGTAAGGTAGAGGAAAAGTGTACGTATCTACGTACATCGTATACACATATAATACGTATCCAGAGTATTCAAAAAGTTCGAACAACCTCTGAATTTTAGAAAATAATGACTAAAAAAATGATCAAGGCAAAAGTTATAGGATACTTAGTTCAAAATTATTATTTATTCAGCTCTTGTTTATTTGAGTTTTCACATAATTTTGTAAGAAATTAATGGAGAAGCAACCCGTAGTGCTCCAGAACAAAAACTCGGTGGGAACAATGATGTGAAAACATCTGACTATTAAATATATTTCAGTTCAAAGTTATCAAAATCATTCAGCAATTTTAATCTCGCATGATTTTACAGTGAATTCACTCAATCTTTAAATCATTTAAGAATATCATTTAAAAAATCGGGTTGACCTTGAAGTGACAACTTTCATGGTCAAAGTTTAGGTCAAATTCAAGGCCACTTGAATTTGACGTAGAAATTGTCTTTTGTCGTAGAAATTTGTTTCATTTACATTTTCTAAAATTCAACGTGGGTCTCAACTCTTTTAACCCCCGGTATAGCCGCTCGTTGTTTGATATACCTATTAAAAGCGTCCAAGTTTGTGCTTTTTTTGTGATGTTAAGTACAGAGTGGCTTTTGAAAAATTAATTGTTATATACACATTTTAAAAACCGTATTAGTAAAACCAAACAAACTCTGAGTTATGCCAATCTCAACTTCGATGATTTTCTTCTGATGGGTAAACTGGATACTTTCAATTTCATAACCAATTAATGTACTTAATGACACTTGCGCTGCACTAATTGAAATCTAGAAATTTGCTTAGAAATGAAATTTGTATGTTTAATAGGGCTGAATGGAGAAGAGAAATAGTGATTCATAAAATTGAAATTTGGTGTAGATAGCAGGCATTTTCCAACCAGTATTTTACTTGACACCCTCGAAAGGTACATCTTTGACAATAATCCAACCTAACTACTGGTTTTCAACTCTATCGCTCAATTTGGGGTGAATAAATCTAAAAGACTACAGAGAAAGAAAGGCCAACTAGCCCAACTAGCTAGAAAATGAGGTTTCAAGTCTCAGATATATTGCTTTAACACACTTTCATTTGTCTAGTTTAGATTATAAACCAAAATTTAGTTCCTTCATTAATTAATTTGAATGTAGAATCAACGTAGGTAAGGGAATCAAAAATTATTTTAACATATTTCGAGCTGAATCAATAAGACTTTCATTATATTTGATTAGTGAGAGTGCCACCCTATCTCATATATATATCCACTAGAACATAATATTTTAAATATACACTGTACTGTAACAAAACAAAAATAAATTAGTGTCGTAAATTTTATCTTTTAAAGACCAAACAACTACTGTTGCTAAACACGTGCTTATGAGTATTAATTTTTTGTAATTTTTATATTATTTTTTTATTTTATAATATATATATGGGAGTAGTAAAAGAGATATATTATTAATAATATTATACAGAAAGTATAAAGAAGATGCGAACACTTTTTTTTATTTCTTCATAAAATAAAATAAATTATTTTTTTACTTAAATGTTGCACAAAATCGTTTGATATTTTGTAATTTTTATTTATTTTGTACTTTTATACTCAATGAAATTATTCGATTTTGACACCTCAAAGTAAATTTTTCATATGAAATAAGCCAAATATTTTTGAAGATCATCTTAAATTACTTTCTCGATATTTTTTTTTTTTAGATAACAAGTTAAAAAGCTTTTCAAAGATGGCACTAATTATTTTGTAATAATGCAACTCTATAAGCTCGGTTAAAAATTTGTATTTCATTGTACACAATTTACAAAACACTGTTAAAGAACTCATAATTGAAATGATAAGTCGATACAAAAATCATCATTGTTTAAATTTTTTTCTATTATACCATGTATATGGGATCTACCAAGGTATACTATGTTTAGTCCCAAGTTTGTAACGCTTGAAAATATTGATGCTATGAACAAAATTTTTTTTATAGGTGTGCATAAAATCACCTAATTAGTCCATTTCCGGTTGTCTGTCCGGTTGTCATCACGATAACTCAAAAACAAGAGATACCAAGCTGAAATTTTTATAGCGTGCTAAGGATAAAAAAGGTGAGGTCGAGTTAGTAAATGAGTAACATAGGTCAATTGGGTCGTGGGTGCCATCTTGTAGGCCGTTAGTATAAAAGTTTAAATGTAAAAAAATGTTTCTTATAAAAAAGTAAACAACTTTTGTTTAAAACATTTTTTCGTAAACAAAACTGTTTATCCATGAGAGCGCAAATTATGCACAAATTGTATAGTATGTATTATATGAGAATATCAGTTATATGTATATGTGTGACATATATGTATGTGTAATGTGACAGAGTAATCAATACTATCTATACATGATATTTTAACAATTTACTCAGTCAATTGTTTGTTTTCGCCTGTTTTTATTTTCTTCACATACAAGTCATATACATATTCATTCGTTCTTAGGAATATCTAAGCCCAAAATGTATTTAGAAATGAAAGCTATAAGATACGTGAAGGCTTTTAAAACGAAAAAATTTACACTTTACGAAGAATATTTTTCCACTAGATTGTTTTACAATTCTACAGGAACATAACAAATTTTGTCTTTTATTTTTGACAAAATAAGTTGCTTTCGATGGTGACAACACAATTTCGTGTTTGCAATTTCTGTTCAACTTGCTTAACGAAAACAAGTTAAGGAGTTCAAAATTTATCTGAATAAATCTGTTTCCGTGAATCACTATACAGTAAATTGCCAATTTCCAAAACAGTCTTTACCTATTTCATTTAAGTCTCTGGACCGTTAAACTGATTTCAATAGAATTTTTTTCAAAGCTGGTTTAATCGGAATGGTTGTTTAATGAAACTCTGTTCAACTTGCTTAACGAAAACAAGTTAAGGAGTTCAAAATTTATCTGAATAAATCTGTTTCCGTGAATCACTATACAGTAAATTGCCAATTTCCAAAACAGTCTTTACCTATTTCATTTAAGTCTCTGGACCGTTAAACTGATTTCAATAGAATTTTTTTCAAAGCTGGTTTAATCGGAATGGTTGTTTAATGAAACTCTGTTCAACTTGCTTAACGAAAACAAGTTAAGGAGTTCAAAATTTATCTGAATAAATCTGTTTCCGTGAATCGCTTCATAGTTTCTTGCTTTTGTGTACGTACCTTCTAAATATTAGTTTATTATTTTACGTTGTGCATTTTTAAACTTAGCCAATTTCTACTCTAAATATTCTTGAAACAATTTTCAAATCAATGGATACCATCAAAATTTTTTTCAAAAGCTACACAATGTATGAATGAGTGAGTGAAAGTGGATAGAAATCAATTTTCTTTCTAAGTTAAAAATTTACTGTAACTGCCAATAAATTATGCATACTGGAATAATGTATAGACATGTAATAGCAAGGACAATAAATGATTGATCGCATATAATTCTACATAACACGATAGATGTATATCGAAGAACCAAAAATGTTTTCTAAAATTACAATAACTTACCGAAAAAATAGTGAACCTATACTTTTCTAATCTTTAAAAATGTATTTTTAATTAATAGTTCCATATTATAATACATGTAGGTATTACGTATTCTTATTACATAATTTAAAAAATTTTACTTAATTTATTTTTAATTAAACTTCAATAATACGTAATAAATTATCATTACATGATGCATGAAACCCTGTAATACCAACCTAAAAATAACAATCATAATTATTGTATTATAAGTTCAAGACAGGACCGCATTAAATTATTGTTATAACATAAGATATAGGTGTAGGAGCACCATTTATAGGAGACATGATTTATAAAACCATTTGCCAAAATGAAAATAATAATAATAATTGATTAAAAATTAATAATGCAAGAGCCCGGTCAAAAAAAATTCGTTGAATTTACTTAAGCTTATTATTTGAGGATTGGTTATAGTAGTTGTGTACACGCACTAACTGCGGTCAGTCAATCGTACGATGAAACAGGGATCAGATATATGGAATCGAAACGGTGAAAATTTACGTGATACTAAAATTAATTTAATAAAGCTGAAAATTGTTATACAGATTGTATATTGCATATAAATAACAGTTATAATTGTCAGTCAGTTAGGTGCTAAAACTCATTTAGTCACAAATAAGAGCTAAAAGCCAGCCCTGTTCTAACGTTGAAGTGACTGACTGTCATAACTGTTATCTATATGCAATATACATGCTGTATAACAATTTGCAGCTAGAATAAATTCATTTAAATACCACCAAAATCATAAAGGAATCTTATATAGTTATTGTTCATAAATAAGGGCTGACTGACCAGGACTGTTCTAACGTTGAACTCCGTTAGAACCCTCTTATAACGTTGAGTTATCCGTCCCCTGAACCTGAACCTAAATCAATATCTGAGGCAAAAAAATTCTGGTTTGCTCTCCTGTAAACCAAATTATCTGTGCGTCAAGTAAAAGTTTAGTAAAGTTTTTCACTTTCAGTTATCAATATTCATTAATTAAGAATCCATCCCTGTTGTAATTACACAATATTCTTTTTAAAATATATAACTAGGTCTCAATATACTAGCGTGATAATTTTATTTTCAAAAAAACAACCAAACCTCTATTCCACTCCACAATGTATTACATTATTCATGATATTATAAATAAAGATTATTAAATTCTCATTGATAACAAATTTTTGGTTAATTTTCTTTGCCAGCCATTTTGTTTTTTATAAATTGTATAGTGCGTGTTTTTGTATTTACTGCTGCGTTATACATATTCACAGACAAATTAAAAACCGTATATTATTGTTGTTGTTATATGTTTGTTATCAAATGTAAATATAATGAGATTTTAATAGGTCCCCCTAAATCTATCTTATAATAAATACACACACAAAAATAAAAAAAATTGTATTTATGTAAATGTTATTAGAGAGTAGAGCTGAATACATATAAAAATATGATACGCTTTTTAAATGGCGTTATTATTTGATGGTTCTTTTATAAATGTATCTTTATCTTGTATAATATGGTTTTTGAGATTATTATAATATAGGGTGGAATTTTTTTTTGTAACGTTCTGAAAGAAAGTTATTGTTTTAAATCGAAAATCAAAACTAATAAGTACCTATAACACATAACTTAAAAATTTCAAGAAACCCCCGACACAAAATCAAGTCTGAATTGAAATTTGATCGAGAATGATGCTCTCTGTTCTTTGGCAGGAATTTGAAACATACCTAAAGAGGAGCTACGATAACACAGACAGACACACAGGTACGCAGATAAAAACATAAACAGACTCACAGACACGCTAATACACAGACATACAAACCCGTTAAATTTATAACCCTCCTGTTTATTAGTCGGGGGTTAATAAAGAGTAATCGAAATGGATTCTAAAAAGCAAAAAAGCCAATCTGCTTGGTTGAATTAGGCAAGTAAATAGTAACCCTTAGCCATAACATATAAAATAGTTGAATGGCTCGTAGATAAAATAAAATATCTTTACCAGATTCAAATAATTTTCTACAGTAATTTTAAACCAGTTTTTCATTTATTTGTATTATATAAGGTAATTAAGACTCTATAAATACGAAAACTTGCCTAATTTGGCAACTCGATGAATATTTTTCAGGATATTTACAAAATTCATCAAAATCAAAATATTATCGGACGGAATTTTAGATAATATCTCTACAACTACTCATTTGGTCGCTAAATGAATCCGACTTTTGTAGTTTTTGGGTCAAACTTACCCTGTGTAAGAAGTTTTATCAAATTCTAATAGTTTTTGTCTCCGATATGGTTGAAAATTATATTCTAAATAATTTGACTCAAAAATAACAAAAATCGGATTCACTTTGTTTGTATTTCTCCGAACTGTAGATTGAATTTCGGAATAAATGCTCGTGAAAGTTAAAAAATTTCTCCAAATAAGAGAGATAGGTCACACGTGAAACACATTTGCCTTAAATGGAAATTGTAAGCACAGTGGTAGAAAATTAAACAGCAAAAGATAGAAAGCTATTGCATAGGGCGCCTAAACTTCATATTCACCACAACTCATGTTTTTTTTTCATGTTATGTTCATGTATTTTATTATTTTAATGATTTGTAACGATTGATGTTGATAATGTACTAATGATAATTTTATTTTGATTATAATATTATACATATATTTGTGATGAATACGTAATTATAATTATTCATTCTCTTATTTGATTGATTTGGTACTCAAAAATGTATTAAATTACTCACTTTCGTTGAATCAGACCTATAATCTTTTTAATTTATTATAAAATTTTTACAAAACTTATACCAAATTTACAAAATATTCGATACCACATTAACAAGTCAGCTTTGAACAGCGTCATTTGCAAAAGAAATTAAAAAAGATCAGATAATAATAAATTTTTACTACTCAATAAATTTTTATACGCAAAGACCATACTCTATCTGTTGACTTGTTTATCGAAGAAAAAAAGTAGTAAGACTAACGACTATCGTATTCTCTATTAAGCTCACCTTCTAACAAATCTCACAATCATTCAATATGGAAGTCATAAGCAGTCTTAAATATTATAGAAGTGGGAGTTGCCTATGAAATGACAAGACCATTTAAAGAGTGGGGTATTTTATATAAGACAGTTCATTCATATTTAAACAATTATATTATAAATTACTATGCTTTTTGAATATCCACCTTTCCATTTAACATTCGCTGAAACCAAATCAAAGTCTGTTATAGTAGTTCTATTATGAACCACGGATTTTACTAAAAGCTTTTTTATCTTTGAATTGGATGGCTACGCTTCCGCGATAATTTAAAAGCCAACTCCAATTTTGTCTAAATAAATACTCCTTTTTATGATACTAGAAAATTCACAATCTGATATATTGATGTGTTTAAATCGAAATTTAAGACTTGATTAAAAGTTAATTAAATTAATTTAAACAAAAAGTTTTTGACATTAAAATAACTTTTGCAAATGAAAAGCATTCAAAAAATTCACATATCCTAGGAATCGAACCGGGTTTTCTTGGATACATGCGGAGCGCATTATATTGTAATTTTTTCAACTCAACGAATGTATGTTTTTAATCCAAAAACATTGATGTTTAAATTTCTATACAAAAAAATTTTGTAAACAAACATAAATAAAAATTTTTTGAAAAAATGACAGTTGTCTTATGGAATTTTATAATAGGTACTAACTTAGTAAACTCTTCAAGTTGTTATTCCAATTTTCCGATTCTTTACATTTTCGTTATAATAATCTCATACGTTATAATATAAATATGATAAAAATGTACAGAATTTTAAAATTTGTACGTACACATGACATGTAGAATGTAGGTACACATTATACTTAGGTATATTCTATACATAAATAAATAGTATACACATTTATACATTTCATTAAAACCGTTAATAAAAATGTTTGTATTTAAATATTTAAATTTTTATAAAAATTCAAACATAACAAACTATATTATAATATAATGTAAGGTACATACATTCATTTTTTACTTAGTCCCTAAGCTAAAGTGTACACCAGATAAAGTATTAGTCAAAAACCTCTATGTATAGGCTAAAAGTGTATATTTTTTAGACTTTGGGGGAAACTTCATCGAAGCCCACAATTTTTATTAAATAAATAACTTGCAGACCCTAAATGTATAATATCTATATTATAGCTTGGTTCATTTACGAAAATACAAACAATCAGTAAAAAGTTTTACCTCTGATTTGGATTAAAACGCTTTTTACGCTTTTGACGGTATCAGTAGTTTCATAGATATGGGTTGTACAAGCGGGGTAATATCTCGATGAAAATTATTCAATCAATACAACAAAACTCGTCATTTAATCGCAAAATCAAGAAATTTAAATTTCGCAATTTAAAAGAAAAAACAAGAAAATCCAGCTCATTTGACGAGAAGGTAATTTTTGTAATATATTCAGAATTATTCCGAGATAAAAACTTTTCTAACAGGATTTTGTCGATAAACTGAAACAAAAACTGTACTCCCAATGATTAGGGAGCTCTTCTTTTTAAAGAAAAATTAATAAATCTTATAAAAACTCTGAAAATGTCCTTCGATTTAGATAAAAAGGAGAGGTGACGTGGGACATCCGGTAGGAACTATGCTCCTATTGTATCTCCGTACATTTTAAATACAGCGCTTTCTTTTATATTCAGATTATGCACATGTTCACTTTTGTAAGACAATTTTGTGCTTTTTATACCATGTATATATGAAATATACATAGTATATTAAGTTTAGTCCAAAGTTTGTAACGCCTAAAAATATTCATGCTACGAAAAACATTTTGGTATAGGTGTTCATAGAATCACCTAATTAGTCCATTTCTGGCTGTCCGTCCGTCCGTCTGTGGACACGATAACTCAAAAACGAAAAGAGATATCAAGATGAAATTTTTATAGCGTACTCAGGACCTAAAAACTGAGGTCAAGTTCGTAAATGAGCAATATGGGTCAATTGGGTCTTGGGTCCGTAGGACCCATCTTGTAAACCATTAGAGATAGAACAAAAGTTTAAATGTAAAAAATGTTCTTTATAAAAAAATAAACAACTTTTGTTTGAAATTTTTTTTTTGTAAACTTCACTGTTTACCCACGAGGGCGCTTATTAGATGCAAATTTTATAGTATGCATTAATATGGGAATATCAGTGTGTGTGTAGCTATTTAAAAGTGGATATCTTTTCTTATTAACGTGACGTCAAAAAACAAACGATTTCTTCATCAACACTGGCTATACATGGTATTTCAACAATTAACTCAGTCAATTGTTTGTTTTCACTTTTTTCTTCTGTCATAGTTTTTCAAATGTTCAGTGTGACTTGTAATCGATTTCTATAAAAAAAACACATATTTTCAAAATTCATGGCAAGCTGAATCGAAGCAATATTATTGAATAAGTTTTAGTTACCTGGGTAACATATATATGTTTGTTTTTGGGGTTGTTCTTAATTATTGCACTTTTTTTGGTTTTACCTCCTATCTACCAAATAAATGAGAACGTGCGATAAGGAACATAATTCCAATATATATTATAAAATAGTTAGGACCCCAAAAGGCATAAAATAAAACTCATTTGACGAATATAATATTATTTTTCAGGATCTCTTCAAAGCCGCTTAGAGATTAAATATTACCGATGAATTTTCTCCCTTGATTCTCAACCGCCCTTTTTCAATAAATGTGGCTCGAAAACGAAATGAGTCGATAGAAATTCCATGAAAACTTTGTGCCCCAAAACAATGTTCGTATATCCGGACTACCTCATAGAGGTCCTACGTTATTCATAGGTAAAAAAAGATGATATTAAGTATGTAACACATATATTGAAAAATATATGTGATTGCTTGCTGGGACATTATTTCTGATGAGCTCCAAGTGCGCGGCGGCCTTCGGATTATTATAATCAGGCACATACATTTTTTTTTTTCATTCTGTGTATATATCTTGTGTGTAGCATATTATACTATTCTTATTAATAATACATTCTGAAATAATCTTCCTTCTTATAATTTTATATTTATATTTCTATCCTTTTCATATATGTGAATAAACATTTTAAAAAAACGAAGAAAAAAATATCAACATAGTTCGCTTTACTTCCTTATAAACCATCAACCACACATAATGTATTCATTGTATTAATATAATTGTAGTCTATGAAATAAAAGTGTATGATTTTGTAAATAAATTTACGTCATGGTATACAATAAATATTAACGTTATAGCCTTTCATTCTTCTTACAGCTGTAACTAATATGGTCGCAAATAACCAGTCATGTAGGATAGGTACTTGCTTCAATTCTTTTTGAAAACATTAATTCTAGCCTGACTATGAGATGGCAAGAAGCGTAGAAATTCGCTATGTTTATTCAAAATTTAATTTATACTTGAAAGAAGAATAAACTTCCTTTAAAAATCTTTTAAAATCAGTGTTTTCAAATGGTTTTTGATGTCATTTTTTCGGATAGAAGAGATGATGGAGAAAATTAAGAGACTAAATAAGAACCAGAAAAAACTAAGGTTTTCGACCTTAAAAATTATCATATTTTGTCCTCTTTTTGATCTATATATAATATGTAATGTAATAAATAATTTGAAAAAGACCCGACTGCGTTAAATAACATCTAAAAAGAAAGAAAGAAGTTCAGTAGTTTATATAGCAACTTTAATAGTCGGTGCTCATTATGGGGAAGCTTTGATTCGGAAGATTTTAATGAACCCCGGCAGTTAAAGTCACTCTGTAAACTACTGGACTTGTTTCTTTTTAGATTTTATTTAACGTAATCGGGTTTTTATTTGTTTAGTCATTCATTTTATTTTAAACCTTTTAGTGTAGCACTTAAAAATCCCTCTTAATAACTATATTAAAACTTTAAGGTCAATTCATTATTCCTAATTAAATTTCTATAGGTTTTGTTAATTTTATTAATTAACGAATTTCTATTTGCTCATGCTATAACCTTGCTGTATCTTTTGTTAAACGGATTGAGTAAAAAGTTTAAGTCTATTTTAGAGGATCTAAAAATCTCTATCCTTACCTAAAAAACTAGGCAACAAACTCTAGAAACTGCCAACCATTTCCACTACTAATATTTTGATTCACAAGAAATTGCATATAAATTTCAGTACACCCTGTAACAAATATTTACGTAAATTTATAAACATGTCAAATCAAAATTAAATCATTTTTTAAACAAAAAGAAATTTTTTTTAATTCTAAAATTCAAAGTTTTTCAAAATTCTGAAATTCAGTCAAAAATAATAATTCCCCATGATTTCTTTTTTAATTCAATTATTTATATTAATTTTTATCGCTGCTAATGTATATTCAGATTTCATGTTGATTTGGGAAAGTTGTAAAACCGAGTTTAAAAAATTAGAAAATAATAAAGGATCAGAAATTAATAATGAAGCTTGCAAATGTTACGACACAGCAGCTGACGTTCCTAAACTTGAAGGAGACAAACTTTCTGGTGATTTTGAAGGTAATGATGGTTATGAGGCAGATATTGAATATGAAATTAACAGTCAAGATTTGACAGGTAAAAAAGAAACTTGAAATTACTTTAAAATGAATTCAATAATTTTTAATTCAATAAGTTTTATTTTAGATGATCCGTACTTAAAAGATTCCATAAATTTTTGAAAAAAAAATCAAAGTCTATTCAGAATTAAGCTCAGAAGCAACATGACAATTTGACGATAAAATTGAAGAAATGAAATTTGAATTAAAGAAAAACAAAATTTTTCGGTATCTTCGCATACGGATTCGTAATATATGTAAAAAATGCTTGAAAATGTTTTTTTTCTCGATGTTCTAGGATGATTTTTAAGAAAATGTGCTTAAACTGAACTTTTACCCAAAACTGTTTAGGTAAGCTAACGATCACTTCCCGATAAAACTATGAAGGGTGTAAATCAGTGTATGAAGAGGGTATTTTATAAACAGAAAAATGTTAGTTTTTAAAATTTTCGAAGGTTTTAGGGTGCAGAAAAATGATGATTACTTTTTGGACGCGAACTAGCAATGAGGGCCATTGTTAATTCAAACCAAGTCAACTCCAAATAAGCTAAGACAGGTTGGGTAAGCGCGAGTTTACTTTTCCTTGGCAGTTCACATTAGAAGACTCATATTCATACGAAATATAATATACATACATAACTTTTTAACAAGGGATGCCCGATTGCTAATTCGAACGGATTTACAATTAGAAAAACTCCTGCTATCATATTCCACGCATCAGCTATCACAGAGAAGTTTTACACCACTTATTTATCTAATCAAATTTTGCAATATATATCCCAAATATTTATTTCCCCGATTATATTAAATATAACAAAATATTATAGATTTAATATAAGTGTAAGTGAGATAGCATTTCAATATAATATTAAATATACGTTCCATCTTTGTTTAATTCTGTTTTTCAGTTTTGTACTATAGTAGTAGTAACAACAATATAGAATGTCGACTTGGTTTGGCATTGACGAATTGAACGACATTTGTCATCCACCCAAGCAAGACAAACAGGCAAGCAAGCTGTGCGCTACCGAGTTCGTTCATCGTATACATATTCTACCACCGCATACTACCGCCTTCTTTCACGTACATACAATTCTCTCTCTAGTCGTCGTCATCATCGTCGACGGGGTCTGTAAGTCTGTCAGTGTTCCGTACACATAGTATTCATCCCCTCGGGGTCGAACCCGGACCCCCAATTCTTCTCTCTGATGTGTCAACTAAACAATATATTGTATACGTTAGATGTATATATTATGAGAATATCCCAGAATGAAACCTAATGTTAATGTATAGCTGAGAGTATGAGAAAAAAAATTTTTTTTATAGATTTTTTCAAAATGAAAAAAAAAAGATTGGGTTGAAGGAAAAGATTTTAGTGTGGTTTTATATATTTTTTACAGAAATACTACTCACAGGACATAAAAAAAATACAAAAATGGAAACTTTGATTGATATCATTATTATATACCCTGTGTATATTTGTTGCAGGCAAAGTGAAATTTGGAGCAATAAACTAAAAACTATCATACGCAGTAAAAATAGTACATAACAAGATAATATATCCTTTTTCCTTTTTTCTTGCGATATTCTTGAATCAAGTTTTAATATCTTTGGTTCAAGGAAAATTTACTTTGTTATAAGAACATCAAGAGCCAAGTAAGTGTGTTTACTTTAATCCGTTTTTTTTAACTGTATAGCAAATTTTCTTAAAACTCCATTAATAATTTCTCTTACATCCTACGACCTTGATAAGTCAAGATAAGTCAAGGGCTTCACTAGAGTAATGCATCAAATTTAAAATTATCTTGCTCATATTCTGAAACAACCACGTTTTTCTCGGAATTTTCATGTTTGATTTTATGATAGAACCTAACATTTAACGGTTGGCTAAAAGAATATAATTGATAGAGGAATTGAAATAAGGACGAATTGAAAGTGTTTTAAAGAAAGTAATTGTCTATGGTGGTTTCCAAACTCCTCCGAAACGGTGCCGAGTTAATAAGGAAACCAAATCATTATCGCCTTAACGGTCTGTCTTGTCACATCGAAAATCTTCTATGGACATTATTAGTAAGATTTTTTTGTTTTTATATAAATCAATTACCAAAAAGGAACATTTCGCTGTGTATATTTTTTATTATTAGCGGATTATTAGCGAAAAATAATATGAGATCAGTTGCAAATATTGAGAAAAGAAAATACAGAATATGTTGGCGATAAACTATGGAGCCAATTTACACTGAACAAAAATACTTGCCAGAAAATATGTTCTTTACATGGTAGCAAGTAAATATTTTCTTGGTTCAAGAAAATTTATAAGCAGTCAAATACTTATTATAATGTAATTTTACAGATATATCAAAAAAAATCCGAGAAGTGCAGCTAAAAGACATGACTTTCAAATTGCATTCGGTATAAAAGAAACTACCCATCGGCAATTGTTACCCTAAATTTGTATTTAAAAACTTATTCGAGCAGTGAATTTTGTTGAAAAAAATTAAAGATTGCATATAAAAAAAAATGTTCTTACCGATTAGAATTATTTTTTTGTAGGTAGATACTATTGATTCCCAACAAACCTTATATTTTTGTTGATTAATTAGTGTCAATTAATATCAAAGATTTTTCGTAACGTTATTTAGTTTTTAATATGAATTGGAAAAAAATGATTACCCTATGGGAGGTAGAAACATGTTCCCTCAAAAGAATTAAGAGATACATAATAGTTAAGGTCGTTTGTGTAGCACATATACTCGATTAACAAAATTTCTAACCAATTTCAAAACAATAACTTTGTTTTTCAGATGTGTCTGTCTGTAACAGAGTTACAGACAGACACACATTAATATTGTGAGAGAATCAAATAACAATGTGCAAGAATTTGGATGAAAAACGCAGGAAATGAAGTTGGAGGTGCCAAATACGTTAGCGCTTTATCAGTTAGTTAAGATATTTAACAATTCAATAGAATCCATTTTGATCGTATGCAGTCCTTTGGATCTATTTTGACTATAGAAGGTTAAAATGCTATTATATTCAAATTAATATTCAGAAAAATCACTTTTACACAATACGTGAAATGGAATATCCGAAAAGCCCGAATAATACAAATCGCCGATCTTTCCCTTCTTTTCGGGTGCGTCTTTTCGCGTGCGTTTTACTTAGGTATAACACTTAGGTGTACTTCAAGATAAAATTGCTTCTTTTGATATTATGTGTACAAAACCCCAAAATCAATATAAAAAAAACATCTGAAAATCAGTGAGGATTCTTTAAAGTTTTAATGAACCCTTTTATTGCACCAACTGCCTTAATTAATAGAAATAATAGAGTGTGATCCATATTATTTATCATTATATTTACCAGTTGCAATCAGTGGAAGGAAGTAGATATGTTTGTATAAAATTCTATAACACATATGTTTTAATAAGTATTAGTGTAGTCTACTCTTTTCTGAAATGTTTTTCAATTTTAATTAATGTTTTTTATATCCAGGATTATTTTAGATATAAACTATTTGAATATGTTCATATTTTCTAAAGGATGATTCAAATTGAGTTTCCTTATTTCAATTTTTTTTAAATTTTTGATGTAATATTATCTTAGTTATATTTATCATATCTCCAATACTTACATTTTGCTGGAACCTGCCCACAATGATACGAATTGTTGTCTCAATACAACGATTGACTTAAGTATAATTTTCCGGTAACAGTCTGTACACAAGCTTTACAGAATTATTAATTATGTAGAACAAGTCAACAATTAGAGCATTGAGCGTTAATTGTACGATTCAAATCGAAAATAGATTGTTTTAAACTAGTATTCACAGCAACTCTCTCATTTACAGAGTTGCAACATAGAAAACTAACCTTGGATTACCCTTTATAACGTCGCCATATGGTCAGTAGGTATGTATGTTTGCGCGTTTATATTCTAAAAAAAGATATCTTCTTCAATAAAACATATCTATATGAAATGTACGGGGGTAGAAAAATCAAACAGTATTTCGTTTGCGATAAACTGAATTAATATAATTTTCCTACTAGTATTTCTGAATTATTTATAATTAGCGCAGAATCTCCTTTAGTTAAGATTTAGTCGAAAAAATTATATTTTACTCAAATACTAAACATTCACTTTAATCAAGTGTAAAGTTTTGAAAATTAAAAAATTAATGGTCGAATTTTCTTTTGAAAACTTTAATATATTATTATATTCTTTAATATATCAGAATCTTTAATAAATTTCGTAATATTGTCTTCCAAGGGGACGGTTACTCTTAACATATACTCAAAATTTACTCATATAGTGTGGGTTTACGGATATGCTACCTTATTAGACCGATTTTAGTTAAAACTATTGAAAGATGTCATTTAAAATGTAACACATTTTTTATGCTTATCAGTAAATATACAAGCCAATTATTATTAAGACATTAATCAATATTTTAAAAATAAAAAAAACACATTCAGAAGTGTCTTCAGTTCAAAATATAATTCATATGATGACATATTTGTATACCTAGAAACGCAAACAAAATCACCTTCAAAATTGAATAATAATATTAAAAAAAACTGTATGTAATTACCTTAAAATTCCATTTCCTTTATTATTTTGCCAATTACCAAACACCAGAAATCAAAAATTTATTAACTAACGTACTAATTTTTTTGTGATTCACATAATTATAAATACATTTGTAATCAAGATATTTAAGACGAAATACAAATTACAAAAAAAAAAAAATTATGTATGCTAATTTAAATTTAATTACACGTCTCTCTCTTAATCAACCAAAAAATTTTTTTTCGATAATACACTAAACAAAAAACATTGATTTTTTTTATGTAAAAAATGTATTAATTTTGTTGTTTGTTCAATGTGCAATGCTTGATCCACCTACAGGTATGCCTCTCTCATTTTTGAAAAATTACAAAAAACCTTACTGGAAGTTCAAATTTGTCATTAAATTTTTGTAATTTGTGAAATTCACCGAAGTGTCATTCAACAAAGATTTAGAAATCAAAAAAACGTGGCTTTTTTGGGAAAGAAATTGGTTAATAAATACACGTATTAATAAAAGTAGAAAATAATTTTTTCTATGAGTCATTCATACATGACTATAGTGAAAGCTTGAGGCGCTTAATATAAAATATCTTATAGAGCACCTCATCCACTCCACATACGTACTTATTTTTCGATTCATTCTTGATATTGAGGGCCTCAAATCTTTTACAAATAGAAAAATAATGAGTATGAGTGACTCATAGAAAAAATTTTTTTCTACTTTTTAGTGCAAAGTTTGTTCCTTAAAAAGTATTTTTTATTAAAATTTTTAAGACTTAAAAAAAACTTGTAAAAATAAAGATGTATCAAATATGATGGAACCGATGGGAACCCGGGACGCCACTTAACTTATCATGCATTGTCATCCAAACTTAGCTCAATCGGTTGACGATAACTGCTTCAAAAAATTGAGTTACAAGATTTCACCCGGGCAACATACATTCATACATACATACATACATTTTAAGTAAAATAAAAGCTTGTAATAATAACAAAGAATATTTTTACGACTTAACCGATTCCCATCTAATTTATAATGGTAGAATCAATTTACATTTTTATAGTAAACGTTTTAAACGAACTGAGCATTTTACTTTTTGTGTGTAAACGTCATAATGTTTAACGACATATCAGCTATAGCGACCAACATTCATTGAAATTGTATATATCCGATATATCGGATGTAAGGACCAAAATATGTATGTGCATACTTTTATTCCATGTACATAATTACACCATAATTTATGATCTCTTGAATGTCGTTAAAATCGATTTTGACCGATTGACATTTTGAACATAGATTTACTTATTTTTGGCATAGAAATGAAACCCTACATAGCTTTGCTTTTAAAGCTGTGATTTTTCAACATGTTATTACATAAGTTTGTACTAAATAAGTAATATTTTTATAAAAAGTTCATTAACATCATTATTACTTTGTGTGTTTGTACATTTCGTATGATAATTTAAACTAAATTAGGAAGTTAGCAATGCGTCCCTGAAATTATTATAAACTTTCTTATTTACAGTTATTAAAATATGTTCAAATGGCATGCTATATGTAAATTAACAAATTTAGGTGAAAAATAATATTTTGAGAAAATTAATTTATTTTTGTTTATATCTAATAATTATTGTATTAAATATCAATTTTTTTTCCTTTAGAAGAAAAAATTACCAGAATCGTATTTTTTTACTGAAATATATAAATTAAAATTTCAATTTGGACCGAACTTTACATCACAAAGTGTGCACAATAAGACAAGGACGAATAAACAACAGACAAGGACGAATAAACATAATGATGTAGTAGACTGCTTTGGTCTATTATGATGACGTATTAAAACAAAATTGGTCAATCGTTTATGAATAAGAATTATGGATACTTCTCGGAGCTCTAAGACAGTACCGAAGCGACATTTCTGTAATTTTTTTTATAAGAAAATTTTAGCCATGTTTTCCAAATATGTAAAAAGAAAGATTAATGATACTATTGGTGAAAATTTGTGGGTAGAAAGTCTTCAACTTGAAAAAAATTGTAAAAAAACAATAATAATAATTTTTAACTTTTTCGACAGTTGATATCGTCGAAATTTTTATGGAAATCTACGGGGAATATGGAATTTAAGGAGGTTTATTATCAAATATTAGAGTTTATTGAATTATTGATAAATACAATATAGTTTTCAAAAATGAATGTTTTGCCAAATTTTTGAGTACCTAAGTGTTAAAAGAGGATAGTATGTTGTACATAGTAAACAAAATTGGATTGAAGTAATAAAGACTGTTGACTGTTTATGTTATTAAAATCGGTAAATATTTCTTGAGTCAACGTTCTCAATACTTAAGCCAAAAAAGTAATAATTTGACTGCTTAAAAATTAAAGCATAACATTTCACTTGTAACCTTGTTAGGACCTATTTTCTGCAATGAGTACTTTTTTTACGTGCCTTCTATGTATCTTTTCACTGTAAGATATACAAGATCTATCAGAGACATTTTAAAATAACTCATTTTCATTTCCTCATGTGTTTAAGTTTTAGACTGCTATTCGATGAACTGCATATGCACCGTCGAATGTAGGCATTTGTCTACGAAACAGTAGTCAAACACACCTGGCTGAAGCGTTGAAGTTTGTTAAAGTTACGACTACAGGTAGTTTAACATATTGAAAAATTCTATGCAGTCCATCTGATGATATCAACCTTATTTTTAATTAGTAAGATTCAATCAATTTTATTTTACAATGAAAATCAAAATACCCAGCATTATATACCACCAAAAAGTAATAATCCAGAAATAATTATTTTGAGGTCTTGGTAGAACATTGTTTCTGTAGGTACATAGAATGTATTATATATTGTGGGTATTATTTAATAATAAAATAAAACGTATTTAAATGACTTCGTAAAACCAATGTAATTATTGAATGTAATTAAATTGATGTGTCATTAAATGTGCGGTTTCACCAAAGTTAATCATCATAGTTTTCTACAACTACCAACTCTTATGCAGTCACGTATGAGGTTCTAAGTTAAAAATATTAGTTTCGAAATTTATGTTTATTTTATCTCCAAAAACTCATAGTAAATATTCATGGATAATAGTTTAAAAAAAAAAAAAAACAAACTCAAAAACACGATTTTGTAACTACCTGATCTAAAAATTAGATAATAATTTCTATCGGTTCAAAAAAAAATAAATAAATAAATAGTATAGAATAGAATGATGAAGAAATCATTTTATCTTCAAAAAGCATGCGATGCCAGATTTCAATTATTGTAAATATTTTATTGACAGATATTGGTAAAAATCAAGTTGAAATAACCAAGTGAGTGGGTAACTGCCAGAATAATTATAATAGAACAAGATCTTACTTTTATTTGAAACAATCTACCTTCAACCAAATAAATTTGGCGAAAATTGAATTCAAGAATACGATGTCTGTATGGTAGATTGTATTCGTGCTGTTTCATAGTTTGTGTGAAAATCTCTTGGCTAAAACATTAAAATTTAATCTTATTTCTATCATGTTGAAAATTAAACACTTTAATAAAAAAAAATATTTTTTGAAATTAGACATTCAAATCAACTCCATTCTTTTTCAAAAATTTTAAGACTTTTTCTTATTAGACAGCTTTGGCTGAAGCAAAATAACTTCGTAAACAATAATTCTTAACCGATCTGATTGGCACCAAATTTTACAACAGTTAATTTTAATTAGCTTACGCAAAATGACCACTGACTTCATCCCTTATACTTGACGGCGGGAAACTTATTACTGCTAGATGCTAGTGTAGTGTCTAGTATATTCAATTTTATAGCATTTGAGCAGCATACATAGTGTTTTAACGTGTAGGTGTATGTAGATTTAAATATGACCATACGAGCGTGTACATGTTCTAATAAACACCAATATCTCTAAAACCTTTTCCAATGCAGTAATCAGACAGAGATAACAAATATAAACATTGACAAAATTGTTGTTGTTTTATGTTCATACAAAAACATATAATGTACTTTTCTTAACCAAAACTTTAAAAGTAGCAACTATTTTAAAGGGGCAACAATTAAAAAAAACGCCGGAAAAAATTGCGTTTAATAAATTTGTGATATAAAAATTATTGAACAAGCAAAGCTGTAGATAGCATTTTTTGCTTAAGGCGTCATTTTTTAGTCCAAGTTGGATAAGAAAGTTCATTACAAATCACCTACAAATTGAGGGGCTGGTTACACTGTTTTATATTGCTCTTGAAGCTGAACGAAATTTGTTTTTAAGAGAGCATTATTTATTTAAGTAAGAGTATTGAATCAAAATTTTAATTTTAATCACCATAGATTAGATTGTTTGGTAATATCATTGAATGGTATTGATTTAAGTTTATTTTAGGAAGGAATATACCTACACGGTGTTTTATAAGTTGGAAAATACCCACTAACAATGTGTGGTCAAAATATTCCTGAATATATAAAAATGGATATACCAAATTTCATTAAAATATCTGAGCTATATCACAGGAATTAAATTAAAAAGATTTTTTCTCAAAACTTAAATCACTCTATATCTTAGAATCGAAGCGTTTGTGGTGAACCTGTTAATATAAACTTTTCTACATTCAATTGGCTCATAACTACACATTTTACATTATATGTACTTGCTTAGAAAACATCCTGTATATTTATGTCATTTAATCGACTTATTTCTGTGGGCTTTTGCGATTCACTTTTGATTAAAATATACCTATTTTTATTATGAAATCAAAATTTCACGTTTGTTCCAATTTTTATATTCTTTATATAAGTCATACATTATACCTGTAATAACTTTTGCTATCTCAACACATTATACCACTTAACATATGAAGGACTTTGACTTATATAAAGTATACACAAAAACTTAAAAAAATGAAAAAATTTGGTTCCATAATAAAAATATATCATTAGTATCACTACAGGTCCTATGGTATATTAGGAGTCTGAAATGTTTGTTTGTCCTGCATACACAAACATACAAACATAATAATGGCACGTGGTTATATATAACTTGACTCACTTACATAGAATAGGATTGACGAAGCTGATTAAGTGATTACGTACTAGGTCAAATTTCTAGAGGACCCAAGTTCCAGTCCCAGCTTATGGGTACCCTTTTTCGTTTCTTTCTATTTTTACAAGTAAAAATACATCGGTTTTTGAACGTTGATCGACAGTGTATAGGTATATTTTAATTGGCATATACTATACAATAAAATCTTCACATAACATTTTATAAAGTCAGCTGTAAGAGAGAGTTAAGTTGAGAGTTTTTGGTAGATATCTATTTAAAGGTATAGAGTGGCGGTCTTAATGAGCTCTAAATGATTAATTTGTTGGTGTTTGAACGCGTCTCCATGTCAGCCAACGCCATTTCTCAATCGGTTACGTCATCAGTAGAATGTGCCCACATGATCATCAACATCTCATCTTTATATCGGTGTGTGTTTGTATAGTAACAACGTATAATGTGTACGACTATATTTATCTACATTATTACTAAATAAACGTGTTTTTTTTGTATATTTTTTACTTTTTTGTAGAAAAAGGACAACTGGATATTAATTAATATTCAAACATCTAGAAATTAATTTTTTTTTTTAAACTGGCTTTTATAATATTTTATAAGTAGGCTAGTTTTTTAAGTTTATAAATAAAATTATTGCTGTATATTTTAAATATGTGTATGTCATTTTTTTTATTGCAATGCTCAAACAGATCGAGAATCTTAACATCCGCTTCTATTTATAAGCTTAATATTCGTGTAAAATTTTACTCTAATTAATAATTTTAATCAACAAAATTAAAAACAAAAACACTGGGACTCGTATGACAATTGTGCTAATATGAATACTATTGGGAAAATTATTTAAATTATTAAATAATTTTTTAAATTGGGTCTCAGTAGAAGTTGTTCAGATTGATGGATATTAAGAAACCATAATAATTTACAACTATAATGTTCAATTGTTTCATTGAACTGATTGAAAATATTCCACTATTTTAATGGTCTTGTCATTGTTTTTTTAAGTTAAACCCTGCTAATGGCTACCATTTTAACAGCTTAATATCATTTGTGATTTTCCCAAAATTATTTACCTGATTCAAGCGAATTATTAAACAAAGCTTCTTCCATCATCACATTTTTGTCCAGATTTGTATAATGTCATATAAAATTCGATTGCAATTTGCTATTCGTTGTGAGCGTAGCCATGGTAAGGACAATAAAATCGATGCCAGCACTTCCAGTGAAAAGTTTTGGCGATAAAAGAGGCTGTTATGACTAATTTGCAATACTTTACATGTTAATGTTATAGAAAATGTCAAATTAAAATTATTGAGAAACACTAATTAATTAAACTTAATGCATTAAAAATTGTGAAAATAAGAAATCAAATTGCACAAATATTATTTTTCAAATGTAAATTATCATAATTATTTATTTAAATTTGTGAGACAATAATATTAAATTTTCAATGTAAGTCATAAATGCAATCCATACAATTATATATGCATCCATACAATTCTATTATTAAAGTAGTGTATCGTTACCATGTAAACGCCTCCAATAAAACTCACACACGGTGCGAATTGGTCGTTTTTTCTTTTATCGTTTACCACCTAAATATTGAAACATAATTGACATTTTCATATTACAGAAAAGAAAATTTAAATTAACTTAAGACCTCCGAGTGAGTATCGATATTGCTGAACAAGCCCTTGAATCATAACCATAGGTAAATTTTGTTGGGTAAATAAATCTTTTAATTTAGCTATACAAACATTGTTCTTTTTAAATCAAAATAAGTAGACAGATATTATTTTTATACTGTTAAATTCTTCGTTATTCTGCTCATGATGGGAAGAATCATTTCCACCATTCATATAAATACATTCTCGTATGTAAGAAAATTGGAACTAAAATGAATAAACATATAACATATGGCAAAATTTTAAAATCGAAAGAAAACTAATTATTTTTCATTCACTTTAATTCAGATTCTAGCTTAATTTACAACGAAACATATTACCCCAATTAAATATTTACTCAACATCGGTTATATTCAATAATTTACGGTAAAAAACTTTTGTTTTGTGGAATTTAGTAGCTTTTCAACAGTAATAATCAATTTAATGAATGATGATTCAAACGTGTTGTCTGAAACAAGTTATAACATCTTTCGAGATAATTTAAATAATCATATGTCATTTTTTTTAAGTTAATTAAAAATTTTAATTTATTCTAATTTGATTCATTTGGCCTGCTTCCAACCATTTTTGAAAATACTGTTAATTTGTCATATGTATGGAAATGAAAGTTCACTCCACTGTAAAATAAATTTTATGCCATCTGCATCGACGTTTCACTCATGAATTTTTTGCGAAAATAACTTATGTCCTTTTTGTACCCCGATGTCCATTTTCACTGAGTGAAAGTAGAAGAATTATCCTGTTAAAACTGTATTATCGTTATCTTTTTCTACTAAACTCAGTGGACGTCCCCGAGATGAAATTTACGAAAATTTTAATCAAAACAGAAATTTGAATGTCAATATAGGAAAAATCACTAATGACGTCATGCAGTCAATATAGCATTCATTAGTAGGTTTATAAAATGGCTATACCATTAAAAGAGTTGGTTATATGCATTAGATGATTCATTTATACGTTTGAGCAGTATTGTTATAAAATACTTTGGTTTCTTTATATTTGCCTATTGTTTCATCACCAGCTGAAATCTAGTTGAAGCCTGTTATGGTCGTTCTATTGTAACGCACCGATTGTTGCACTGCAAAATTATTTTCTTAATTTTTTTAAATTTTTGAAATTTGAAAAACATTTTCTCTCCTGTCGAAGAACAGAGGAAACAAGTATTTTACGCATTCATTTAAGAATTTGATCAAATTTAAATCTTAATTTCAGGAGAAGTGGACTAAGGTCAAATTGTAGTTCTTATAAATTTGATTTTAAAAAAATATATATTAAATGAAATAGGTACTCTTAAGAATTAAATCAAAATAATCATAAACATATCTTTTTTAAATATATTTCTTGCGTTGTTTTACCTTTTATAAGTGGTTTTCATGAAACAAAAAACATATTATGTTCATACAGCTTAAATATTACGAATGGATAATGTTTCAAGCGCTGTTTCATATTATTTGTGCATTTTATCTAACGTAAGTTTTGGACACAAAGATTCAAATGGCAATATAAATCTTCAAAATATTGTAAAAAACTTAGAGCCAGGCGTAAACTTTTTTCCAAAACGAATTAAAAATACCAGAAATTAAAAAAAGCACGAAAAAGGGGGTGCAAAAGATCGGAACTTGGGATGAAAATCGTCAAAAAACCGGGTAAAATAGTAAAATAAAATTACTTATGTGAAACTGTTTTTGTGAAATGATGGAGAAGGAAAACTATAAGGAAATAATTTATTACTAGCGATTAAAAAGTATTTTTTCAGATTTTTGGCCTCTGGTTGCTTATTAAAAATAAAAACTATATTCAAAGTGTAGACAAAATTTTCAAATATTTAGCCTGAAAATGAGCTATAACTCTACTATGAAAACAACTTTTGACTAATTTGTTCGAATTTTTTATCAATACAAAACTGAATGTGAATTTGAAACAAATTTTACAACGGGTTGGAAATGTGATCTTCCACAGAACAGCTGGGCACGAGTTTCCAAAAGTTTTCGGTCATTTTCGATATCAATTGTACTTTTTCGCTTTAATCGTCACCAAAATTAAACATTTCAGAAAGCTAGAAAGGTTTTTTGATGTTGTTTCCTGACATATTTTTTCAAACATATATTCCTATAGTTTCAATTTTAGTTTCATCTTACTCGGAGCAAACACTCGGTATAAAAACTACTTCTATTCATCTTACGTGTGATCTTTTCTTTACTTCGAAATCAATTGAAGTTATTTCTTTACAAGGCTTTTAATATTCTTTAAACAAGCAAATATTTCATGAGCTCACAATCGCTAACAATTCTAAATTCAAGTATATAAGTATTTGACTGCTACAAAATTCAAGTATGCAAGTAAGTAAACCATGACTTCTCCAGTAAAGCTCTGTATATTATTGTCCAAATTAAAATATCCAATCTATACAACTTTATTCAACATATATGAATATGATTAATGAACTTAGATATATAAAAGCTGGTTATATAAATGTACACAAAATGCGAAACATTCTTTATATTTATAAATATAAAGTGCAACTAAAAACAAAACAAGTGAAAACAACGAATTGACTGAATTAATTGTTGAAATACCATGTGTTGATTACACTGTCACATTACACATACATAACTGATATTCCCATATAATACATACCACACAATTTGCGCCTAATTTGTGCCCTCACAAGTAAACAGTGATGAAAAAAATGATTCAAACAAAAGTTGTTTATTTTTTATAAGGAACCTTTTTTTACACTTAAACTTTTGTTCTATCTCTAACGGTTTACAAGATGACCTATGTTGCTCATTTACGAATTCGACCTCACTTTTTACGCCCTGCACATGCATTAAAAATTTCATCTTGATATCTTTTTTCGTTTTTGAGTTATCGTGTTCATAGACAGACGAACGGAAGAACGGACAGCCGGTAATGGACTATAATTAGGTGATTTGATGAATACCTATAACAAAATTTTGTTTGTAGCGTTACAAATATTTTTAAGCGTTACAAAATTGGGACCAAACTTAATATACTATGATGTATTTCATATATACAAGGTATAAAAACATACACCAATTGTACTCAACTACCAACTCACAGCCAATCCACACATTAAGTAGTATATAATTCATTTGTTAATTAAAAAAACTGTAATGCATTTGTTTTGTTTTATGTTAATTAGTTATGGGTAATGATGATTTAGCGTTTAATTAGAATGAAATGTACATTATTATAAATATTTTCAATAATAATAATAATAATAATACCTACTTAGTTTAATATCTATCATGCGTAAATGGTATTTTTATGTTTTGCATATACATAATTAGGTAAATGAGTATATAGCTTCAACGGCTTCTATTTATATGTACAGCTTCTATAGTCAAGTTTTTCATATTATCTGTATTTAAAAACACGTTTTTAAACGTATGTGTGTTTTATTACCATATTTAGTAAGGGATTCTAGTTTAAAATTTGTACAATTAAGATAAAATTTTTTAAAATTTTATAAAATATATTACAAAATTGAAAATTCTGTCTATGATTGCTGCTTCATAAAAAGACTCACTTGTAGTCGGATAAAGGAATACATAAAGTAGCCATTCTTAGGGAGTCCTCAATAACAGCTCCGATTTTTATGAATTTTTTTTTCAAATTGATTCTTTTTGTATATTATTTAAAATCAGAAACATTTCAGAAAGGGGAAATAACCTGGAGGGGGAATAGGCAATGTCGCGACTGATATATCCAGCCCGAATCGCTAATGATAGAAGTTTGAAATTTCAAGTTCACTACCAAACTGATTTTAAAAATTCTTTCACGTATAAAATGCTACAGTATCAGCAAGTAAAATGGGCTATATTTTATTTTCAAAAGTATTAAAATTCCGCACCATAAATAAAAATCCAATAAAAAGTGAAACTGTCATTTTTGAGTTCACTACGTAATATAGCCCATTTTACTTGCTGATAATGTAGCATTCAATAGGTGAAAGAATTTTTAAAATCGGTTTGTTAGTGAACTCAATATGGTTTGAATATATATTTACATACAAACTTTCATCCCCTATTTCACCCTTGTAGGGGATGAACTTCGAAAAATTCTTTGTTATGTGACACCTACTGTATGAAATCAATATCTTCTCGAAATTTCAAACTTCTATCATTAGCTATTAAGGCTGGGCATCGATATATCAGTCGCGACATTGCTCATTCCCTCCAGGTTATTTCTCCTTTCTGAAATGTTTCTGATTTTAAATAATATACAAATAAGAATCATTTTGGAAAAAAAAATCATCCATATCTGAGCGGTTATTGAAGATTCTTAGGTAAAAACATTCATTGATACGACTTTTTAATTCAAAAATGAAATAAAAATTTGGTGGAAGCGCAAGGAAACATACTAAAGTGTAATACTACTTACATTGTCGTTCATGCTTTTTTACTTGAGTTTTTAACAAAAGCCAAAACTAACAAAACCAGCTTGCAAATATAACTCCTTTTTTAAGTTTAAACCTATAAACAACATATAATTTTCTTAGATATGCTACACTCTCACGGATCTCTTCTATATGTGTTAGCATTAGATGAAGATTGAAAAGTTTATATTTAATTATCAGACATTAATTCGGGCAATTAATTAACAATTAATTATTATTTAGCATAATTATCCAGTTTTCTTATTAAGGTAGAAATTTTAAGAGTATGTGTATTCCAAAACGTAAATAAAAGTTTCCTGTGCATATCGTAAGCTTTTTTTTTGTTCTTTGAAAGTACCAATAATGTATGCGCTCTTATTTGATTATTTTCCGACCGTCTGCAAAGTATTTCCATTATATGAATTCAACCAACTAGGATGAACACCGGAAAAATTTGAGGTTATAGCAATATATCATGAGTACATAAAAACTTCTAGCACTTCATATAACATTTTTCCATACATGGGAATATAAAAACTTGAATATAAAGTTGTCCCCAAAAATATATTTTAGTATTACATTTCAATGAAAATATCATTCAAAATGATTGTTTTTAAAATACGATACAGATACCACAAAATAAATGTTACATATCTATAGATATATAAAAAAAAAAAAACTTTAAATCCATATAAATATCGAAAATAAAATCGAAATAATAAAAATTGTATTAAATATTTATAAGTTTGTGCTTGTGTAACCACACAACACTACATACTAAAAATATTGTGCACGGGTTGTGTTTTTAGACAAAGCTACTGGTTTATCTATCAACATGATAGGTCCCATTCACTATTAAATAGAGTTATATCAAACCAAAGTGGCACCGAGCAAGAGAGAGTGTATGATGTATATGTATGTGCACTTGTATCTACAATTTCTCTTGCCCAGTGCTACTTTGGTTTGATAGAACTCTATTTAATAGTGAATGGGACCTATCATGTTGATAGATAAACCAGTAGCTTTGTCTAAAAACACACCCCGTGCACAATATTTTTAGTATGTAGTGTTGTGTGGTTACACAAGCACAAACTTATAAATATTTAATACAATTTTTATTATTTCGATTTTATTTTCGATATTTATATGGATTTAAAGTTTTTTTTTTTTTATATATCTATAGATATGTAACATTTATTTTGTGGTATCTGTATCGTATTTTAAAAACAATCATAGAAGCACACGTTCGTGTATATGAACTATTGCATCGTTAGCCCCCAATATATCACGTACATTTTTTAGTCAATTACCAAATGCTTCAAACTTCGTGAGTGGCTTCTTTTTTCTATATTCTTTATATTGTGACATTTCTCAGAAATGCTAAGTAATCATATCAATTTCACCATGTATTGATTATTTGCGTTTTATAATTATATGCCTAATTTGTCTAAATAAAAATTATTTTTCGATAAACTATAAAAACAAAGAAGATACAAGCTATCAAAGACGTTTTTGCATCTCCTCCTAACAAAACAGAATTTAGCCGTGAAGTTCTTATAGTAGACATAGTACATGACGTCAAATACTATGTCCGATTTCTCTACCTAATCTAATGTATATTTCTTGGTCGATTTTAATTTTAATTTCACTCTTTGTCATTTCTTTTATAGTATTTTCACGTTTTGTTAGAATGTTAAAAAACTCATGCATATATCCTTGATACAATAAATGAACCAATATAAACAAAAACTTTTTTTTATACTTTTTCTAGTCGGTGTAAAAATAGCCTATCATTAATTTCAAATAAAAACATATACCTTATGATTGAAAACACATCCAGTAGCTACCTACTTCTTGAAGACAAGTGTATAATAGCATCAATAATAATACTTCAATAGTCTAAAGTATATATCGATAACCAGTAATCGTTTGCCATCAACGATCATGAAGAAGATATACAATATATTTAGATATGTAGTTCTATATACATAGTGGGGTATAAGTATATATATAGAGATTAATTTTAAAAACAAAACTAGATATATGTAAGTTTTCAAATGGGGGGGAGGGGTAATGCTTTGAGCCTAAATTGATCGTTTAGTTTACGAAAAAACAATACACAAAGATTACTTTTGAAGAAAATTTAGTCTAATCCATAGAAGTAAATTGTACAAGCGCCAATGTTGTTCAATTTACCTATGAACTACGACCATATGCTGCTTGCTGTCTTCAGAGGAGCGCTAATTTGTTACCATAACTTTTTCTTTCTAAGGGACCCTGTTCTCGGTCACTCCAAAATAAATACCTAAAATTTACTTTATGATTTCATGAACGTTAAAAACTACCTATTTCAACAAACAAAGAGATATAATAGAAGTAACATCAATTCTGTAAATTACTATAAAAACTTCGTACAAAACACCGTTTCGCTAAAAATAAACAGACAATAATCTTTGAAAGATTATGGAGCTTGTTCGTTTTTAAATCACTTTTAATGAAATTTTCAATTTTATAATATTAAAAGTAGTTTTATAGATTGATGTGGCGTGTGGCAAATAAAGTATCAATCATCTTTTATTATAACTGTATATTCACTAACACCACACTCTGTATATAAGAAATAAGTATAAGGTATATGACATATATAACCATTAAATAGATACATATTTACTTCACTGTTTTTCAACTCAATAAAAATTTATATTATTATATTGGTAAAACTTTTATCTGTTTCCATAGAAATAAATATAAATATAAATCCTTTTTATAAAACAATATATTTTACATAAATATTTCTTAGTTGTTTTTATTCTTTTTAAAGTTATATAATAATAATCGTTGTTGTTGGAGACTTTTTGAACTCTTTTTAGTATTCCAAATGCTAAATGAAACATTAATAATAGCATGACAAGGTATTCAATATAAATTATCAGATCCTTTTTTAATTTAGCCGACGTTAATAGTTGTTTTAAAACCATATTTTGACTGTAGATCAAAGCATCATATACTTGTTACCATATACATTTATTGTCTCCGACTGAGAAGCAAGCAGTGCTCGTTTAAGTACCAATCTTTAGGTAGCACTGAGTACTGTTAAATTTCTTTAATTATTGAATACAGCAATAATTGAAACTAAGACATTTCGGCCCACTAACTGTAAAATTGAAATCAATATCAAAAATTAAAAATTATATTTATCAATTAAACACCCGTTGACATATACATCTTTTCTAAGAAATTCGTATCGCTTCTCATAAATCTTACAGATAATCGATATAAGTTTTTTGCAGAAGATACATAAACGAGTGACTAATTACTAAATAAAATATTAAATTTTTGGTAGTGATTTCAATTTTACGCGTATATTGAGTCTCAAAATACCTTAAAAAGATGTTTTGAATGCTATTTGTGATTACAAATTTTAAATACATTCACTGTGAATGTAAGAAAAAAAGAGAAAGAATCAACTTTTAATGATTAAGAACTTATAAACTTAAGTTAGTATTTAAGTTTGTAAATATTTCATCAACAATTCCACCGAAACATTTATAATTTATCATTTGTTATATCGCATGTCAAGGAAGATTGCAAAACATATAAACGACTTTTTATCGACGCTTCCACCAATTTTGTTGTATGAATTTAACGAAACCTAATTGAAGCCGAAGCCTAAATGATAAAAAAAAGATAAAATTTTTATATTTTTTTAATTCTCAACCTCTATCGCTATTACCTCGAAAATAAAGTGCGTAAAAAATGAACAAAAAATGAACCAAAAATCGCGGTTATTTCTCTCTATTATTCGTTTGATTTATAAGAGAGAAAATTATGGTAAAAAATTATACCTACTACTTGAATAATGGGGTATTGGTGTTTCCGTATTCTGGACAGTCAAAAGAATTTATATTGAAATTAATGCCCTCTTCTCGAATTTTCTATGGCTGAAGTAAACTATAGTTCAAGTTGCATTAATAAAATTAAAATAGGTGTGACGTGAATGAATAATTAATTCAAAAAAAGCTTTTAAAAGTTGAAATATTATAAAGTTAAAAGAGAATTCAGATTTCAGAATCCAAGTAGAATTAACATCAAATAATATATTCTTAAAATGTATATACTTAAAGTCTGCAAAATCCTCCATGACAAACTTCGCATAATATTAATTATTTTAAACCAACAATTATTTGAACTTTAACCAATTACACAACAAAATAAACCTTCAATTATTTATCGCAACATGTGAAAGCAATTAAAATGTTTCTTCCAAGCAACAACTAGCACATGAAAAAACCGTAGGTAATAACATCTTAATAAGTATGTTTAATATCTTGTAAATTACATAGAAAAAAAAACAAAGTGTCTCTTTCTAATATGTTTTTTATCGACATACTTATTAAGGTAGTTTACTCGTATACATACCCTTTTCTTAAAAATTTCTTTAATAAAATGAGTCATTGTGTATGGGAGCTTAATAGTTACCTTTGTGATAGGAAACTCTTTTTATTACCTACCACAAAAGCTACATGACTGATAATTTCATTATGGTCGCTAAGTGGAGATAAGTATAATGGTGGAAACACTGGAAAGGGCAGTCGAACATTTAAAAATATCCATATTTTGGTAGTTTTAAAATTACAAATTTCTCTATACTCCCATAGTATATAATCAAAAACGTTTTCGCGAGGTTATTTAAGGACTGTTGAATTTTAGATATTTCTTTTCTTATTGAACTTAATTAGGAATAATGTACGTCTTGCACCTGAGCACGCTTGAGTTAAGTAACGCGGAATGCACCAATGTATAATAACCAAATTTCTGCCCGGCAATTTTAAATTTAATACCGACATAATTTAATTATAAATATATAAAATTTGGTTCGCTTTTATGGGAGACATGTAGATATTTGTTTATGAAATTCGATTTTCACGATTGAACTTCCTTAAAAACAAAAACCTACACTAGAAAAATAAAAAAATACACACTGAGAAATACAGAAAAAAAACGTACACAGTAAGCAATTGTATAAAATGTGGTATGTTTTCTATAGTCATAGTCAGCCAGCCATGCGTGCTGCTTGGTATATCTGAAAACGATTTTATGTGTTATAAAAGCATCGTTTCTCATCTATGGTTGGTCAACACAAATGATGTTCTAGAACCGCCCATTCTTCATTAACAGGTGAATACATATTATATACAAGAGAGGGAGCATTCATACACACATGTTTTCTGGTTTTTTTAGTTTGTGTTCGTTGATTCTGTTCATCAGAAAACACAAAAACAAAAACAAGAAATTAAATACAGCATTGCTTGTTGCTCTGATCGAAAATTAAAAAATCAACTTTGATCGATATATTTTAAATAATAGATCAGACGATTTTAGCTGCAAAATGGAGCAATAGATTACAGATAGCCCTTTTAAAGATTAAAATATTAAAACATATACGGAACTTTAGTTTCTTAGGAACTAAAAAGATAGTGAGGTCAAAGGTAGATTAAAAGAGTGTAAAAGAAGTACTATTAGTTGGTAGAAATTATGTTCTTAATATGGGAGCAAGTAAATATATTATGGGTTCAAGAAATTTTATTTTTTATTTTAAATAAAAGGTTTATACCTGCTCATGTAGTTGTGCCAATCACCTAAGTATTTTGTTATTATATTAATTGAAAGTGGTAGAACCAATCAAAAAAGGATTGTTTAAAATAATATTTGAAATTTGTTAGACAGTATATTTATTACTTTCATGCAAACAACTCATTCGTTGTGCCAACTTCACCATTCAATCCCGTACGGTAGTTGTATCACATTCATGGCACCATTAGGCATATTTGATCTCGCGATGAGATGGAGACAACCTCATATCGGTTGGTATTAAGGATTTTTTTCAGTAACTATTTTTCTGTTCAAATCGCCCGATCTATTAAAATCAGTTTTGTTTTTCTGGTATAATTACAATCGTTTAACATTAAACATAGACAGCATCTTCGAACGTGTGGGCGATGAATAATTTTGTTAAAAATTATTGTCATTAAAGTAAAAAATACAGTAGGCCTTGTCCAATTATTTATACTTAATAGGAGTGAATCCATAATGAGAAGAAGCGGTTTTAATTAAGGATGATAAAATAAAAACGATGCAAAATATTTTTGACCATTTTTTAAGAATTCAAATACACAAAATTCAGAAACTGCAGTTGATTATTTCAAATCGCCTAGGGTCTAAGTATCATGAACAATGTATTACCTATTTCTAGTTGGCCACTAAAAAGAATTAAAGACAACAACTATTTTCTAGACGTAATTACCTTTCAAAGTGCCGAATTCTCAGGAACCTACAGTGTCCCTTGCACAAAATACTGTCAGCGGTGTTATGTTATTTACTGACTTCGAGGTTAGGGCCATAAATTAAACCAAATAATGAATTTGATTATTTGGTAAACAAATTATCATCCCATTTTCCCAAAAATACAGTCAAAAATCTCTTCCTAGAATTTCTCTCTTGTGTCTTATATCAGGATTCTACTCAATGTAAAACAAGCGACTTTTTAGTATCCTATCTTTTTTCATTTTGCTTGTTGTTTAATCAGCCCGTCCCTGTCAGCGGAGGAGGTTGTCTCCGAATCAGTCAACTACTCAGAATTTTTGTTTACTTGCAAATCAATCAATAATATGAGTAAGTTAATTTCATGAAGACTTAGCTCTGCCTTATTTTTGTCTGAATTGAGATACTAATAACTATCTTGAAAAATTTATGGTATGTGTGTCATGGTGAAATACTCATGGATTAACACACATAATACTTTAATTCATCTAGAACTCAATTCTGAAGTTCATACAGACAAACAATCTTTCCAGCCGCTTGATTTCTTTTAAATGACCATAAATTTAAAACTTATATTTCGACTGTTCCACTTAACATAGACTAAAAGACATTGTATTCTTGATAAAAGTCTGAAAAGTCTTCGGTACTAGAATGTACAAAAATGTCGGGTCGAAATCCACTTTCTTCCTCAGTTTATAGAACAACCTATAAAAGCAAATAACATTATGGTGTTATTTTCTTACATAATTTAAAAAAAATTATACACAATAATTTCTCTCACCCACACAAAATTTAAAATTCAAAAAACAAACATAACCAATAGATGAAATGCCTATGTTCGCTCATACATTATGTATTAGTTTTTTTTTTTCCAAAAAATACACGGAATAACGTAACACGAACAAAAAAAAACCGTAAACAAATAATGAATTCAAGTTTGAATTATTACGTACTGTCTAAATCACAAACAAGATAATAAAGATCACAGCTTGTCTTCAAAAAATCTCATCAGATACACAGCATGTCAATCAAACATGGTATATCATTTTTTTAAACCAACAATTTCTGTTTGTATATATAATGGACTAAGAGCCAGCGCCTGCCAGACACACATTAAAGTATAAAAGCTGAATTTTTTTTTGCGTATTCTCACTGGTGTAGGGACCAATGTTTGGGGGCTACAAACCTTGACTAACGGTTTCTTCGGTAGGTAGCAGGTAATCAGGGGCGCAGTACCCGAGCTCTCTCACGTTAAAGTATAAAAGCTGAAATTCACACAGAGTGTTCAAATGACCATTTTAAGTCAATATTGAAAAAGACAGATCAATCCGAAGGGGTTAACACTCCCCCAGACGTAGTAGAAGGTCAAATGCAAAAATACACAATTATCTACATTTTCTTCCATGATTATGAACTTATTTCACTGCAAGAGTTATTTTATTATTTAAATATGTTCAGTATCACGTACTGAATGTATAAGCACAAAATCCTTACAAAAATAAGCGGGGGAAGTGCCTCCATTTTAAGGAAAACCGTTTTAGGCTATATCTCCATAACCGTGCGCTTTAGACCAAAAATGGTAATAACTTTTATTGTAGATAATTAAATTACCTACTTTTTTGTAAACTAATTTTTTTTGTATCACTAACCGCTTATGGCTTATACAACTATGACGATTTACTTATTGAATATTTGACCGATATGTCTTCTAATGTTAGTTGGATGGATTGATATGTCTTTTTCAATATTGACTTAAAATGGTCATTTGAACACTCTGTGTGAATTTCAGCTTTTATACTTTAACGTGAGCGAGCTCGGGTACTGCGCCCCTGATTACCTGCTACCTACCGAAGGAACCGCTAGTCAAGGTTTGTAGCCCCCAAAGATTGGTCCCTACACCAGTGAGAATACGCAAAAAAAATTTCAGCTTTTATACTTTAATGTGTGTCTGGCAGGCGCTGGCTCTTACTCTATAAAATATATGTGTATCTGATTCGCATCATCATCTTTTCTCCAAATAAGTATATATAGTGTCATCTCATTTTCGCATTAAATGCTGTCTCATATCTCTAATAATATCATAGTGTACAAAAAGTGTGTCTCTATGAGAAATTTATTACAGTGAAAGTCAGATGTGATATACACGATGTGATGGACTGATTTTACTTGACACAAGAAGTAAAATTAGTCCTCGAATGCTTAAAAAGAGTCATATTGCAACGTTTATGAGTGAACTCCCTACTCCTAAAAGTTGGAGGCATTTAAGGTATATGTAACGACATGCGACTAAAAGTAGTTTTGATAAAAAAATTAAAAAAAAGTAGTTTTCAACGACATAAAGCTGTTGAAAATTTTTGGTACCATTGATCGTCTGCTTTAGGAGTCCATGAAATTTAGATTTTAGGCATTTTTGAACATTTTTAGTTCACGTTTTTACAGTAAAAAATAAATTTGAAAAAAAACTAGATATTTATAAATAAGCAAATTAGGGATGCTTTTAGCGCAAAAAGGATGTAATTGACCGTTAAGTAAACGAAAAACAATAAACAAAGATTACTTTTGACGAATATTCAGTCGAATAAAAAAGTGAATTGCACATGCGGCAATGTTGTTTAATTTATCTGATTGCTATGAGCGATATATCATTGTTACAGTCGTTGTAATGTTGATTTGTACTACGCTAATACAATTTCTATTAAGAGGAATATACTTTCTTTCTACGCTTAAACAACTCTTATTTAGAGAACTATATCTCTTTGTAAGATATTGCGTTTCTTTCGTGTTGTTTGACAAATCTTAAGCAAAAACTTTTAGTGCATTTATGTTCAGTAACAATGGAGATGTCTTTCACTGTATTTTATTAAAACTCACACTCTCATCAAAAAAAATAAAATTTTTGATCGCCACCTTGTTGTACGATGCCCACCAACATTGCAAATAAATATGACAAGTCCGGACGATTATATTGCTACTCTTTGTGTACCATACGTATATACCTATATGTCTATCATATCCATATCGTATCGTATCCCTTGTCCATTTATGTGTGTTTGTGTCATGTTTTAGTCCATAGAGAGTCGACAGACATACATCACTCATTTTTCAAAAAGGGCACATCATTCAATCTAGTACTTTAGACAAAACGATACAGGCGCAGGCATCGTTAAAGATGCCTGCTTATAATAAAAATATACAAATACAGGTTAGATTGAAAACAATGGTCTCCATAGTGGGGTGTCATCCTCACGAATAATATTCTAAATATTATTCTCTGTTTAGAAACTTATTTGCGAAGAAGACGAATAGTTTACTTACCATGCATACACTCACCACCACATTTTCGTTTTACTTCGCAATTATCCCTTTGGTAAGGCTGACATCAAAATGACTAAAGCTGCTGCGGTAGCTCCCTCTGCGTTATAAAAAAATATTTTGACTAAACTAAACAAGTAATCACGAGTATGTGGAGATGACACTAGCCTATACTCGCCAGGGTACCGCAAGTTGCTTTTCACTCGAATACAAAAAACTAATATTTTAGAAAAGTCATAGAAGTTTGATAAGGCGAGAAAAGACATCACAAGTATCACCTCCCGATTATCATTCCTCGACCGACTTCGTGCTTCTTCACGATAGATTTATAAAAAAGATTCCCACCAAATTTCAAAGGAATCGGTAAAACTTAAGATATTATGTCAACCACCTCGAAAAATGTAGTTTCGAGAAAAATGCGTTTTAAGTATGAGAGACAACTCAGGGAGAGTAACTCGCATAATAATATTACTCACTTTAGATTAATCGGTGACCCCAGATCTATTTATGGGCCCTTCTTCTACTTCATACACAATACCTTACAATGTTATTTCAGATAACGGATCTGTTCTGCCTTCTTTTGAAGCAGCAGAAGCTAAACTGTTATCAATGTGAACTTCTTTACCAGAAAATCCGCTGTACCTCTGAAAATAATTCGAATTTTATAAAATTCGTTTTAAAAAATATTCTTAAGGGACCTTTGAATATGCAATAAAAATCGATTTTATCAAATTTCTAGACTAAAATACCGCTTTCATCCATAACTAATTTGCAGTGCCGGATTAAGCCCATCGGGGGCCCTAGGCCAATAAAATTTTGGGGCTCCCCTTTTTGAATAATTGTAAAATTAAGCGTTATTTGTGTATTCATAGCATTCGTACAGCCTATTCATATCATTCCAAGGTTATAAACGAAATAAAATGAACAAGGTTTTTTTCAAAATAAAAAAACGTTACAATCAACCTGGAATGTTCTTGAAACCAATTGTTGACAGCCGATGTTGTTATTCTTTTCCAGAGAATTCAGATTCTCCGGACAAAAAATTCGCCAGCCAAACAAAAACACACCCAATTAATTTTGCATTGTTGTTAAAATCGGATTAAAAAATAAAACATTTTTCTCTTAAAACGGTTAACAAAGGAAGTAGATTTGATCGACGATGTTTTTGTGTATAGATAAAATATAAAACAGAACCTACCTTTCTTCAACAAACCCGTGCTTATCAATATGAATTACACGCAGAACCACAAATTCACATAAAACAACATCTCGATTTCTCACTCATTGTAAAAAACATTCTTTTTTATCGAGAAAACCGACCAAATGTGTTTTGCAAAACGACGAAGCACCAAATAGATTTGGGACGTTAAAAACACTGAATCGGTTTGTTTATATAAACAAGCTCGAGTTTTTAAGCGCTTTGTCGGGTCTAGCGCGCAATTTGAAATTTGAATTTCGAATCGTCATATGTATCTCTGACAATTTAATAAAAGACAATTAAAAGAATAAGTGAATAAACATTTTTGAGTTTCAAAATACATATTATCATGAAATTAATTGGTTGAAAAGAAATTTTTTTTTTTTCGAAATTTGAAAAAAAAAATAACTTGAAATTGAAAATTTTTGTTCAAAAATAATCATATCAGATTTTCGAGAAGCCCCTGCCCGTCGGGGGCCCTAGGCCATGGACTAGTCCGGCCTAATGGGTAATCCAGCACTGCTAATTTGTCATAGAAACATTATTCTCTGTTGAAATTCATTTCGACAGATCAGCGCCCAAATCAGCTAGCCTCTTGCTAAAACCTAGCTAGTAGCCTAGGTATGTGCACACATATATACATTCATATTGAGTAACAGAGTAAAATGTCTTTTCCAAAAATGAAAAATGATATGTACTTATTTTTATATAGATACATACTGTTATATGTATTTGTAAAATCAAATTATTCATTTTTTTTATATATACGTACGTGTGTGTGCACTTGGTTTGCTATATGTAATATTTTTTGACATTTTTCTGAATATTAATTACATTAGATTTTAATACAGAAATGGATTCCTGTAACCAATATTTGATATTATACAGAGTGAGTAGGAAGAAGCATATTTTTAGTACACAAAAACCAAAAAAAATTTAAATAAAAAATACTTTTAGTAGAAATAATTTTTCCTAAAAATTAATTCCTACCCGACTACAGTAAAAGCTTGAGGCGCTCGGAATAATCGATACTTTGAATTGAACTATGTCAACTTTTACATACAGTCAAGTATGAATGACTAAAAATTATTTTTTTACTGTTGAGTACAATAAAAGCTTTCTATTATTTTAATTTTTAATTTTAAACTGAAGAACGAATGTAAATCAAAAATGGTGGAAGCGATCACCAAGTCATCATAAAGTCGTTCAATTTAACATATGATTGCAAAATTTCAGCTCAATTGAATATATAATAAAGGATATGCAACATTTAATCATAATGGTTCTGACTGTCGACTGTCAAATATACGATTTTCTGCTTAAAAATATCAAAGCAAAGTTTTTCATTTTTTTGTAAATAACTGAATTTTTTAAGTTGTAACGTTTCGGTAATCAAATGATCAAAACGCCACCTTTGCTCTTATATAATCACTAAGTACCATTTTTAGTATGTCGATTATTGACATTCAAGCTATTTTTAAACCCTGACAAAGGGAGTTATTTTAAAATTAACGTATCTGTGTGCCTATCTGTAACATCATAGCTCCAAAAAGGATGAACCGATTTTGAATGTTTTTGTTTTATCCGTTTGGAAAAGTAATTATCTCGAGAGTGTTTTTAACTATGTTTCATGTCCGAGTTAGGGTCCATACCCATTAATAACTAGAAAAATGTTATGATCTGCAAACGGATGAGCAGATTTTCTTGAAACATAGCTAACACTCTTAATCAATTTACTTTTCAAACGAACAAACTAAACAAAAAATATCTAATGTAAATAATATTCTTACTTCATATAAAGCACACTCTTTTGCATGATATGGCCCTTAAATAGAAATTTACTCACCACATACGAACTCTACACAGAAAAAAATGGTCCTTGACTTGACTCAAGACTGTTTAAACGAATGCGAAAATATTTAAGTAGAAATTGTTTTGTCACACTTAAATTCCTTCTCGCTCCAAGAATATTTTTGTGTTCCTTTTAAATTTTCAGTTCAAGGACGAGGAAAATCAGATTACTTCCGTGAAGAAATTCTTTGTTTATGTATAATTTTTTCGGCTTTATTATATTTTGAAAGTTCGGCATAATTGTTAAAAATAATTGGTCGATGTTACTTGTATTTGCTCAACGTATTTTTTGTAAATATAAAAATGTGATTTATCACTTTTAATACAAAAATGCAGTATCAAAAATTATTTCGATATATCAATACAAATAAGATTTTATAAAAATTTTTTTAATTTACCAATATCAAAAATAAATACATCACAAATGTGATTGCAAAAACTAAGGGTTTACACTAAAAATTTAACTACTTATCGCTTTATTTCAGACATAGCACTAAAAATTTTTTGGTGAAATTCATTTCATTTTACTCTTGTTTAACCTTTTTTTCAAAGCATTAATATTGACAGTAAACAGCTATGTACAATTTTATATTAATATATAATTGAAGATTGGTCACTATAACCGATTTATGAGTTAATAATATTCAAAATAAAGTAACTAAGGCTCAAAATAGTATTAGACTGGTTACTGTTTCACTGAAAAAATATGTACATGCAAAAAAGTTGATACCCACTCTTTGAAACAACAAAAAGCAAAACGTAAATCTAAAAAATACATCTTATATTGAGGTTGTAAATAAAAAAATTAATAAAATAATAATTTTTATTCAAATCCTTTTTGCATATATTTATTAGCATGTCTTACATAAAAACCATATTTGATAATGAACAATCATAAATCATAAAATTATAATATACATAATCTGAATAAAATATATTAACAATTGTAAAACAAGTAGTAAAAAATGCGTAAACATATTTAAAATAAATTCAAAAATTTGTAAAAACATCAGCCCGTAGGTAGATTAGTTTGTTCAAACCATTTAAATACAAAATATTAACTAATTAGTGTTAACATTACCGTGAGTCAACATACATGCCTCACCAGTACGATAAACATACATTCAAACATATAAAAATTTTAATAATTAATTAATATAATATATTCAAAACATTTTCATAATAAATATAAATAAATATTAAAAATTACCCCCAAAAAATGTACATAATACATATGTAATCGTGGTGTGATCCAAGAGTCCAAGGTATAGTAAACCCTTCCTTATAGCACTAAAGTTAAATTTTTTGAAGCTTTGAACAAAATTTTGGTATTGATGTTCATAAAAGCACCTAAAGAGTCCAGTTTCGATTGTCCACCAGCAAGCAGCATTCAATCTTTTGCTTGATGGTACATTTGTAACACAACTTATGCTACAACGCAAAACATCTGTCATCTGAATTTTGCCGAAAACTTATTTACATAAAACTTCACCAGAAAAGATCACCAATGCATTCCACGGCGACTAGGCACATTGTTAAATTTTCTAAATGAAAATTTTATAAAAAATTTTCTTGCTTTAATATTAAACAAAATAATTCTTGTAATGCTTTATTTTGATCTTGGAAATCCATGCAACTCGTTCAATGTTATAAAAACTATCAAATAAATTAAACTTTAAACTTTATATGTGTTATCAGGCAGGGTTTACTACGATCAATTCTCCTACTATTCAAACATGTGTAGGGTGGTAGGGGGTGGAAACACGTGTTTATTTGTTAATATTATGTAGACAATTTAAAAATAATTTGAAAAATGTAATATTAAAAAAAATAATAATAATAATAATATTTGTATAAAAATATATATAAAGTTTTAACAAACACAAAAATATTAAAAAAAAAAAAAATTATTATCATCATTTTCAGAGAAAAAAAAATCATGATACACCATGAAACTAGGGGATGAGTTGTGGAACCTAGCGCGAACGTACATGCTGTATGGATGGGAGGGTGATGTACCTCGACGATAGTGTATCTTCGTTCACACTTCAATTTCTTAAAAAAATATTCTACTGATCCAAGATCTAGCAACACTTATTTCTTAAGGTGAGAGCTTCAAACAGATAATCGCGCCATTGATCACAATTAGCAGAATTAAATTTTGGAATTTTTAATTATGATTCTACAAGGACGGAGCGTTTCCACTGTTATAATTAAAAATGTTGTTGTTTTAAAAGACATGGAAATATAAATTGTTCACCCAGACATAGGCGATTACCCAAAAACGAAAAGAGATCAGGACTTGAAAAGTAAGGTCGAGTTCGTAAATGGGCAACATAGATCAATTGGGTCTTCGGTCCGCAGGACCCATCTTGTAAGTTCCGTTAGAGATAGAACAAAAGTTTAAATATAAAAAATGTTCCTTATAAAAAAATAAACAACTTGTGTTTTGAAACATTTTTTCGTAAACATCACTTTTTACCCGTGAGTGCGCAAATTATGTGCAAATTTTAAAGTATGTATTATATGGGAATATCAGTTATATATGTGTGACATGTATGTATGTGGAATGTGACAGAGTAATAAACACTGTCTATATATGGTATTTCAACAATTAACTCAGCCAATTGTTTGTTCTTGTTATATATATTTTATAATTTTGGAATTTTTAATTATGTTTCTACAAGGAGGGAGCATTTTCACTGTTATAATTGAAAATATTGCTTTTAATTGTTCATCCAGGTACAACATTCTCCCACGTACATTCATATACCGAAAATATTAACAATAGACCTCTAAAGGTGGGTTAGAAAACTTACTACAACAACATATATATATAATATAAAATACAAAAACATTTTGTTTAACTTTTTTTGTGTAGTATGTTTTTCAGTATGTTTCGCAAATGATAAACGAACCTGTCGCATTGCTTTTTTCCCAAACGAAAAAAAAAAATTGGGGAGGTGAATGAAAAAAAATCTTGTAACTCTCTCTTTTTCTCGCATAACATAGTATTATACTCTATATGTGTGTATTTTCTCTTTAAAAACATTTTTCCAACATTTTGAATGAATACGTGCAAATTTTGAGAGTTATGTAGCAAATACAACTTTCAACTACTGAATTCATATTCTCGTCCTAAGCTACATCTTTTTAGAGATCCACGCCTGTTGACAACAAATCTAAATTCACCTCAAAGCAAAGTAGAAATGGGAAGGAGGGGCAGGACTTCTATACGATTCAATAATCTACCCACTATTTAACAACGTACAATAAGGGATAGTCTCAAAGAAGTTATTTATAACATAGAGACTAAAAAGCATAGGAAACGCAATAAGTAAATTATTGACCGCTTAAAAAGAAACCGAAAAAAAGGACCCGCTTCCCTCTTTGTCTTGCAATTTATCAAAGCGCTATATTAATATTTTGAATGATTGTATAAACACGTGCAAGGGTGTGTATTTCATAGAGGTAATATAACACAGACGAAGACAGCTATGCACGTCCTTTTTTAAATATCTCTGTATAACGATCAAACGTTTGGAGGCCACATTACGGTTCTATATTATTAATTCAATGGATATTCTTGATGTTGAATTGGGCATATTACCCATAAAATTGTAAGACTTGATATCATGACAAAATTTGAAAGTGAAATTAAAATTGATTAAAAATTGAAGAAGTTATAAGCAATCAAAGATTGCATTCAAGGGTTCCTCATCTCTTTTTACAAAGCCTTTCAAAGTCTTATACGTAATCTCTATGGCGATACCCACGTATGACGTCGCCAGTGGAATCTTCCTCTTTGTTTAATCAGAAATTTTAAACGTTCATATCTAGCATACTAGTAAAGTTAGTTTTTAAAAAACTAACTTCACTTTTCTGCTCGTTTAGTGAGAGTTCTTCACCTGAAGTGTTACAAAAATATAGTCTGATCCACTATTTCTGTAGCAGGTTAATATTTTACATAATTTTACGAATTTTTGAATAGCCTATTCTTTATAATATGTATTTCACACACATACCAAGGCTAGCTCTTGCACTCTCCTCAACACACACACACACACACACACACACACACACACACACACACACACACACACACATACATACATACAATGCTTTTTCGTTCATTCATTTCAATGTGTATGTATGTGTATGGTATAGAGTTTGCTATATTATTCTTTACGTATATTTTACGAATGGCACTGAAAAATAGCATTAAATTTATCAATGTTCAAAAAACCTAGATTGAAACTCAGGGAATAGGTTACGTATTATATAAATATATATATAAGGAAAAGTGGTGTACCTTGAATCACAATTTACATTTAAATATTTTTTTAAAATTATTTTTAAAATATACTGTTTACAGCAATTATTCTTCTTGCAGACTATGTATTTGTTAAAAATTTTTATAAAACAGGTAGTAATAAATGATAAATTTTCATATTTTAATAATTATTGAAGGTTTAAGATATCAAAATGTACCATAGATCACTTTACGTTTTGTTTTAAACAGAAATATGGCAAAACAAAATACCCACAAATAACCTATGATTTTAATTCAACTTTAATAAATAAACAGCGTAATTTTTTTTGTTACTTTTTGCACTAAAAGCGTTATTAATATTTTACTTGAAAACAAAAGTACATGGAAAACCATTCTCTCCGTTGCTTGCTTTCTGCTAAGTAAACATAGTCTTCATATAGCTATTGTCAAGCATTGTCCTCATGTAGTTATTGTGCTTAGAATACATTCAAAAATAACAGCAATTATACGTTTTATTTTTGAAAAAAAAAAAAATATATATATATAAGTTTTAAATGAAAAACAAAAAATATTAGTTTTTAGCTATAGCTAAAAACTAATATTTTTTGTTTTTCATTTAAAACTTATATATATATATATTTTTTTTTTTTTGTTATTTAACATGCGTAAGAACAATTCCATAAAAAAAACTTAATGCTAGAAAACAGCAATTCGTGGAACAGGAATTATTGACCAATGATAGGTTAGTATATTTTTTTTGTCTATTTTATATGTATGGACAAGAAGATGATATTTCGAACAAAATTTTATCTGGTTCTTTTTGTTCTCGCCACTGAAAGCAACGTTACAGTGCATTTAAGAGCTTTCACCGTCAATTTGATGTAAGCATGTTGAAAAGAGATTTCATGCTGACGAGAGTGCTTTCAGATACAATTGTTGGTAGTGATTAAATGTAAATTTACTAGTGACCTATGGAACATTTTAATATCATACCTTCCTAAATGCTTAAAATATGAATATAGTTAATCAAAAGGAAAAAAAATTATTATACTCTTTTATACTCGCATAATATCATGCTTTATATTTTTTTGCTATGAATAATAATGTTTCCGCAAAAAAAAAATCAATCAAACACGTCGATTTTTCATCTTAAAACTGGAAAAATTCATTCAGGACGATTCAAAGTATATTTACCCTTGGTACAACAATTTACCTTATGAATATTTGTAATATAACGTGTATATGTGTGTGTATGCTTCGTTACAATGTTATGTCGATGCTTTTCTCGTGTTATTTTTTATCCATTGATGTATAAATAATAACTAGATTACATATCAAATTCTGTATATCAAATTTATGTAAATAATGCATAAGGCACTCACTATTGGATACTGTATTAGTTTTGTTCAATGATACGAACTTGGCACATGCGAATTTACCAGCAATGAGTCAGAACATATGAATATATGTTGGATAATTTAAGAAAAAAGTTTAATTGACAAAAAGGATAATTTGCAACTTTTCATATTATATAATAATTAATAATGAAATTTTACTGCCGTTTTTCATTCATGCATCTTTTACAGAAGCAGGGCTATCCACATCACCTTCTTAAAAATTTATTTTGTTTTTTGTTTACTTCTTCTTCTCCTTTTTTCGTGCTCGTTTTTAATCCGGGATTTTAAAGTAGGCAAGAAACGTAATGGCATATTTTGTATCAACCTGCAGTGAACTAAAGTATCACTTTTCGAATAAAATAATGCATTCCAAACTACATCCGTTTCATCTAAATATTAATTTTCTATGATAAAAAAAAAATTGCAGCCGTTCCTTTAAAGGACCAAAATAAAATAAATTTTTTCTGATTATTTTACTTGCAATTATTTTAATAGTAAGTATATTCTAAACTTAATCAACCTTTAATTATAAAGAATTCATGATCGAAATATTGCCATTTTCCAAGCACTTGAAATATTGTAATAACAAACACTAGATGCCCTTTTTATTTTAAGCTTACCCTGCGAGGATAGCCTTCATGCACTTATTATTTTAAGTAAAAAAGGTCCTTTTTTGTACATTCTTTTAGTCGTGAAAAACCCACATTATGGCCTTTAAATATGGAAATACAATAGTATTCAAACAACTTGACTGCAGCAAAGGACATACAAAAATTCGGTCAATGATAATTGAAAAAATTTTAAATCATTTTTAGCGCCCACAAAGAAAAAGAGTAGGAGTATACGTTTTATTTATGCAAATAAAATAATTCAATTTCTATGTTTCATTTCATTTTTATTTGACAAGAATAAAAAAGCGCTTGTGATAAAATCTACTCCAAAATTGTACCATCTATTATATTAATACTGAATTACTTTTATGAATGTTTAGAGGGATTTACACCAAAAATAATATCTAATGTGATTTTAGTTACGTTATGCTCATTAGTTTAACAAAATATAAATACACGAAATCCGTAGTATAAGAAGCAACTACAAAAAAGAATAAAAATTTTAAATTATTATAATTTTTTCGAAATTTTTATAGAAAAAAACAATTTTTATATATAAATTTTATATAAACTTCACATCGTAAGTAAACATTTATATTTCAAAGAGAAAATTATTGTGTTTCTCCCGAAAATCGAAATCGAATTTACATTCCCAAGCATATACTCAGAAAGTAGCAATCAATTTAAGGGAGTCAACTATTTAAAATATCTCGGTACTTCGAAAAATATTTGTTAAAATTTGCTCGATTTTTCGCATAAATATTTAGATAGCTACAAAATCCAGAAAGATTATAGATATTTCGATAGCTACAGAATCAAGAAAGATAATAAATATTAAAATAGCTACAGGAATTCGAAACAAACCTTTCCAACATGATTTTAGGCGATATAGCTAAAACTATGCACCTAGCCGTAAAATTAACCGGACGGATAATTATCCTATAGAATGAGTTTCATCCAATTCTGATGAGATAAATTTTTTTTGTCGTTTCTTTGACTTTTGAAAAAGATTTCTATTAAGAAAATTATAAAAATTTGAATAAATTTCAGTTCAGAGTAATTTTGACCAAAAAAACACAGAAACGGGCATATAAGATTCTGATATATCGATTAATTGACACTATTCAAATTAAGCAATTCTAAAGGACGAAGTTTTTCTAAACATCTACTTGAAATTTTATTTCATTCTGTAAATAAGTGGGTTTAGGGACGTTCTACCTTTAATCAAGTTTGAGATGTATGGAAAAGATGTATGCCATTGAAATCACGTAATAGTTTTCGAAATGTTAGGAGCATCTTCATATCTTATACCAACTTGTTTAATCACATACATATAAAAAAAAATACTAGATTGCAAGAAAATATCTAGGTTAACATGGTAGCACATAAATCTTTTCTTGGCTAAATAATAACGACCAAGTAAACGTGTTTACTTCAATCCAGTAATTTTTCTTACTCTTATAAAGTAATTCATCTGACATCTAATAGTCTTAGCCACTATGGCTTGTTTTCATAGGATATAATGTTTACTATGAAGAAACGTAATTATTTAATTTTTGTAAATTATGGTTGTTTAGCATCTAAACATGGAAAGAAGCGCAGAAATAAAAAAAATCATCAAACAAGTTTCTAATATAGATGTAAGAACGTAACGGTATAATTTATAGAATCTCAATTATTATTATATAAAGTGACTTTATTTATCATTTTCCCATGATTTCATGTTTGTCAACTCCATTTTTATAAAGCGATTTAATCCCACAACACACAGACTCACTTAATAAAGTCGAATACAAAGATCTTTATACACTAAACCTAGATTTCTTGGTGGAACTGAATCGATTAATTGAGTTTTTTACATTTGGACTATGCTTCATAGATAATTTATGAGGGCAGTTTATGAGATTGAGACTGTCCTGGAATGTCTATTTGGCAATTGAAAATTCGTACGAAAATTTAATTATCTTATTTGATGATTTGATTAATGGTGAAAACGTTGGAAAATTTAATTATCTTTTAATTTTTAAAAATATGTTTTTAAATTACCAATAACTAATAAATTATTCCTTCTATGAACGAACAATTTTTATAAATTCGACTTTTTCAAGGCATTTAGAAAATTTTCAACCATTTTTTCCAATTTTTGAGGAAACTCCTGATTGGCATAGAAATTAGACCCCAAAAACACAAAAATAAATTTCAGTGTATGATAGATTCATAAATTATTTATCAAAAATCATTTTCTCTCCACGATTGATTTTTAACGGATAATATTTCAAGAAATCATATATTATTGCCAACTAAATTGTTTGTGCCGCATTTTATATGACCATTTTTAGCTAAACGAGTTGTATTTTATTTCATGCTAAATTTATTGCAAATGGTAAAATTACAATGTAGCCAAAATTATGCTTTGAGTGTGCCGAAAAATGAAAATAGACATCAGGCAATTATAATTATTTTCCACCTGCCTACACAATATGCTACTTTCCACAAAACTTTCGTAATCAATGGCCTACAGCGTAGAATGCGAGCAGAAATTAATTTTAATCTAACCAATCATTAGTAAAATACATTTTTGGTATTTTTTTAATCAAATAATAGTAATAATAATACGCACATCTGCGCACAATTTATTTTGATTATTCTTCATTAAACTTTAATTCCATTAAATGCAAAGAATATAGTCTTGCGTTACAGAGAATATATTTATAAAATTGATGGAAGTTTTTTTTTTTCTGATTTAGATATCAATGGACTGGACATTAAAAATAAATGAATATACAATTATTTTTAAATATATTTGTTTTAAAATGCATATGCATACTAATTATTAAAAATATCATATTAAGCACTCATATAACCTGCGTGTGTGTAAATCTACTTCGTAAGTGCACCCTCCAGAACTCGTTATAGAGAGTTTGTATGGTCGCCATGTTTAGTCAATAGTTGTGAAACTTTAAACCACAGCTAATTTTCCTTTTCTTTTAATTTTACTATCTTTCGTTTGAGTATTTGTCAAAATTCATTCTGTCAGTGGCAAATACGCCATCATAGAAAGTATCATCATATCTGACATAAAATTCATTCCAATACGTGACTTCAAGAAACAATGGATAGCACTTTAATGGCGATTGAAGAGAGTATAAACATAATCCATAGATTATATCATCTATCTAACATCCTTCATAACTATAGTTTGTAGGTCGCTTGTAGCGCGCTTGGCATGAATCCAAGAGGTCCGGGTTCGAGTGTATTTTTTTCAATTCTCTTTAATTAAGATTACTAGACAAGATATTTGTCAATATTTAGTTTACGCTGTATGTATCATATTAAAAACATCAATTATAATCGAAGAGACCGTGTAAAAAAATATCGTATGCATGATTAAAAGTAAACAAAAAACAAAAAGTAATAAATAAGAAGAGATCATCTCAGTATTTTGGAGTCGCGAATTGTCGGTCATGGAAACAGAATTAAAGCTAATTCTTTATTTACCCAACAGTTTAAGAAATCCATTATATTTGCAGAAGGAGAAGAAACAATGACTCACAGTACTAATAAATATGAAAGTTAAAAACCAGTCATCACATTAAAATTAAAAAAATTAAATAAAAAATCGATTCCACCACTCTTTTATACCTTCATAAACTTTAATATTAATTAAAACAGTTTAATAATTTTAAAATCCAATTTATATTGTAATTTTTGTAATAAAAGACACCTTGATTATTGTAATTTTCAAAACGCAGGGGTCGGTCTTTTAGTATCGCATCGGTCACACAACATACATACAACCACTGACCAATTATTGTAAATTATGTCTATTTAATTATATTAAAAGCCACAGCACTAGACTATCATGGTATATATCATTATAAATGCGAATTTTATTCCAACGAAAAAGAGATATTGCATTCATGCGAATAATTTATACTTTACGTAAAGAGAAATGAAATTACTTTTTGAAAATAATTAATAAATACGAAACAGCTATGAATCTCCATGAAGACTTCATATAAAACTCTGAATTTTTTTAGAAAAACACGAATAATTATATGAAAGCTTACAACTTCTTCGATATTTAGCCCCCGACTAACATAGTCTGTGGCATCGTAGCTCCTCAACGGATGAGCCAATTAGATTTTTTTTAAAGGCAATTTGATCGAGAGTGTTTTTCGCTGCGGTTTAAGTTTGAGTATATAGGATTCCATAGCTGATAATAACAATAAACGAGGTGATGATTTTCAAAGGGACGAGCGAATTTGCTTGAAACATATCAGAGATTACTCTCGATCAAATTACTTTTAAAAAAACTCAAAATCTGTTCTTAAAATTTTTGATTTATTGTTATTATTCAATTTTAATTGTGATGTTAAAGATTTCAAAATTTTCTTATTTATCACATAAACATAGAAACTACAGGAATTCATTGTGTCAGTTTCTTCAAGTCCGTTTATTTGTAGTAAGTTATAATCATAAGTTAGGATTCCCCAACAAATGAAAATTTACTTAATATACGCAGCTTCTACGTAATGAATTATTTAATATTATTATAGTTTTTAAGTATATACTTTGCATGGTTTTTATTTTATTTTTAAATAATATTATAATGTAGCAAAAATTAAGTTGCTAACATGTTTATTATCTGGCAAATTGCATCCACAACGACATCCACCAACAAACACAAGCATGCAGAACAGTTTATATAAATATAAATTATTATAATGATTGTATTTATGAAAGTTAAATTATTATTATTACATAAATTTCAAAATTATTATTTTAATCAAAAATGATATAAAAAGGAATTTTTTTTATTTTCATTTTTACTTTATTATTTTAGTATGAATTTAATAATAAATTGTTGTAATAGAGAATAAAAAGCTTCAACAAAAGACGCTACACAAAACTTATGAAAAAATCCTTTCGCTAGTTTAAAAAACTGGATCAATGGCTTCCAGCCACGTAGGCTCCGTTTTCGAAAACAAATCAAAAATGATAGTTCAAACACAATACTTGCCTTCGGGAGTTCATAACTGGAATGTGGAAGCTCAAACGTATTATGAGTGCAGAAAATTACTGATTTAGAACTTACATAAAATGAAACTCAATGATCAAACTATACTTTATCCATATCTTAGGTATGATCTAAATTTCTAGAAAAATGAAAGAAACTATGAAAACGTTATTTTTGTAACATACTCGAATGATTTTCTGGCAAACTTGCTGAACATTGGGAAAATATAAACTTTCCGGATTTTTCAAGTGGCTAGAAAAATTTGTGGATGGGCTTCGACTCGACGATCTTCCACATGAAGAATGGACACAGTAACCACAAGACCAGGCCCTCATTTAGAACAATTATTATTTCAAGATAGCAAATTTAAAAAAAAAGTGTCAGTCAGTCTGTCTCGGACACATTTTTTGTTCCAATATTTTGATTCATTATTCAATTATTGTCTCATCAAATCAAATAAATCAATTTTTTACAAAAACGGGTATCGTGGAAATAATCAACAACTCTTGTACAAGTCGTTTATAGCATTTTTATTTAATCAGATAGAAATTTATGAATTTTTTTCTTTCGCCTTTCATATAGATTACATGTTCTCTGCAAGTTTTTTTTATACTTTAAACATAATGAATTATAAATTATATACTTAATATTTATTATTTAAAAAATTAATTTAATTTTGTGTCATCAGTTAATTATTAGGTTTGAATAGTGGAATATTATATCTTTTTTTTTTTTTTTTTGTAGAAATTGTTGAAAGATTGGAATGTTTACATAAAAATTTTAACCAGAGGGCAAAATCATTAAAATCCATGAGCTTTTTCAATAGAAACTTGCTTTCAACTTGCATTACGTTTCTATGCTAAAAGATTCATTTCAGTAATATTTTACTTATTTGGTGATTAGTGATTAATCGATATTTAGGACACAATGTCACTATATATAGTTACTATGCTACAATATTGTCGAAAATTTTTTGATTATACGCACTGTAAGACTGAGCTTGTAGTCAAATGAGGTATAATTTTTGTTAAATACTAGATCTGCTAGCGAAGACTTCACTCTCAGAATTCTCATTGATTTGAACAGACGTTTCTAATATTTTTACTACAGTTGTTTCTATTACAACCACAATTGTTTGCTATAGTTTTCTTGCCTACCAAATGCTTTCCATAACCCATCCTCTAAAAATTACTCAAATGTTTCATTTTTTTTAAATTTAATCTTAAACATAATCGCCCAATTTAAAATATCAAAAATGAATCGCAACGCCTCATCTACTTCACATGCCTAATTATTTTTCGATTCATCCTTGATATTAAGTGCCTCAAGATTTTACAAATAGTCGGGTATGAATGACTCTGATAGATAAAATTATTTTCTACTTTTTAGTACAATAAAAGCTTGTCCCTTAAAAGGTATTTCTTATTAAAATTTTTAATTTAATTAATTTTTAAAGAGTCAAAAAAATGTATATATATCATATATTGTGGAAGCGATGGGAAAATCAGGACGCCACAACCTTACCATTCATTGTCATCCAAACTAAATGCGCATGCAGTTCAGATTTCGCTTGTACCAACGCTAGTTTCCCATGCTGCTCGTGTAAAATCTTCCAATTTTAATCGCAATAATGATGAAAGCGGTGTGGTAAATCGCTTTCGAATGGTGAGTATTGAGTGAGCATTTAGTTACTAATTTTCAAGTTTTGTAAATTTCTTAATATATTGAAACTGTCTTAATTTTCAATTTCAAAAACGTATGAGTGATTTCTATTTTAATTTTTGTTCTATTTTAGTACAATTTAAGGAGAATAATTCCATGAAAATCGAATTGCAAATGTTTATTCAGAGACTATGTTCTACATTAAATTTACAGTCAGTCAATTCGGATCTCAAAAGAGATACTTCTTTCCCCAACTTTGAATTCTATGAGAAAACAGATAGAACTGTATTTCGAATAAAGGAATTTAATATAATGGCTGTTTTTTGTTGTCCTTATATTCATTGGCCACTTAGGAAAACAGAAAATTAAATTTTTTCTAAGTTCGCAGAAGAGGCGTCTTATCTTAAAGAAATTATAGAATTTATAATTTTCGTTGACCTGATATTCATTGATTTTAAAAGTGTATTCTTTGTCAATTGGGAAATGATCAGCCCATGTAGAGTTCAAACTCATAAAAAGTTACTTACTTATTCGTTTCAGTTGCAATTTGTTCAATCCACTTTTTATATATTCAAAGCATTTCTATGAAGTTAGCAAAAAAAGTGATTGAGAAACGCCATCATTTATTTCTGCGCATGATGTAATACACTATTTCTTTAGGAAGAATCGGACTACCTCAAACAAAAAATTAATTTCATATTTATCTAAAAATATTTTACATCCACTGAACCCTATATTTCAGAGGAAAACAATGAAAACAAATAAATATAATGAAACAAAAACTGCGTTTCACAAAACACTAAATCGGGGTAAAGAGATACCATTTTATAAGGTATTATTATTAAAATTTAAACCATATATAAATTTATTCTTGAATATTTAGTTATTGTTTTTGACATCAGTAGCTACGTTCAAAAAAGGGTGTTAAAATTTATATAAAGGTTGTATGTAAGTCAAAATTCAAAATGATTATACTGTCAACTGAACAGTTAAAATTGCGTTGAATGAAATGAGGATGAAATGACAAACTGGAGGCACAAGCAGTCAGGAACAACAAACAGCTATTGTGTCTATATGTCCGTATTACATTCGAACAAGCTGTGGTAGCTTTGACCTTTGTGAACAGATTGATAACTTTATTAGACGCATGATTCCCTTATACCCGATTAAAAAGAGGTATGTTATAAGTTTAATGTGCCAGTGTGTCTGACCGTGGCTTCGCAGCTTCGAAAGGGATGAGCCAACTTTCTTGAAACATAACTGAGAACACTCTCGAAATTACGTTTTAAACCAAAAATAAACCGGTTAATCCAATTAGGAGCCTCGATCCACTTAGGTATATTCTGTATTGTAATGTGGGAAAGAATTAGACACAGACCCTGGCCAAGATCAGAATCTAAATGCGATTTTTTTAATGTCTTTTTCTCCATGGAGGATAATAATAATAATAATAATAAGACAAAAGAGGGGGTACAGCAAGTGGGTCCCTAGCACCTAGAACAAGAGTCCTCTGTGCCGTTCTTGAGAACGTCCTGCCACCCGAACACGACGGGTGTTCGGGTCGGAGGCGCAATTTAAATAAGATGAAGATCAAAAATTCTGTCGAGGCCAGATGCTACACAGAAACTACAACTTCTCCGTCGAGATCTCTCCCAGGATCCATTTAGGATACTTTTAATATTATTATCAAGCCTACAAAATCCAATTTTTAAGTTCTCGCTATAACTGCAATTGTCTCTGTAAATATAAGATTGGCATAGAAAAAAGTCTAACAAATGGTGTTACACTTTACTTCCCAACCATTTAACGCTCCGAATAAATTGCCTAACCTCCATGACATTGAAGTGTCCCTAGGCACCCGTCAATAGAAATTTGATTCATCCTTACCATACTATCATGGAGGAAATCTTTGACAGCAGACGCTTAGGATAAAAAAATCCTCTTATCGTAAAGAAAATATAAAATTTATAATTTCGATTCAGAAAGCAATGACTTTCTACCAGAATGTTAAAAAGGAATGAGAAAATATTATACAATATTATTAGTAAGTATTGCTTGTTTTTGAAAAATTAATTGTATGCCATTTATCATGTAATGTCTTTTTTGTGTAGTGCGCCAATGTTTTTGTTGGCATTTTTGATTTGTTTTGAAAAAAAATACCATTCACGATTCATATTTTTAGAGATGGGTTCTAAAAATAGAGAATTTAACATAAAAGTAAATATAGAATTTTATAATAGAAAGATTTTAATTGTTATTTAAATTAATTTTTTGAATTTACGCATTATAATTTTGATCTTTTTTTTGTTGGTGTTCACATAAAAAAGATTAAAAGGGTTCAAATATTCTAATTTATTCACTTTCGAAATGGATTTAAAATGGTTGATCGACTATCAAAAATAACCATTATTAAATTCTGATAAAATTTTTATACCTTGTATATACATATATGAAATATATATCAAGGTATACAAATTTTTGTCCCAAGTCTGAAACGCTTAGAAATATTGATGATATCGACAAAATTTTTCCTAAAGAATTTAGATCAATATAGATCAAGTGGGTCTTGTGGGACCCATCTTGTAAACCATTAACCGTTATAAAAATTGTAAACCCTTAGAACAAAATTTTAATTTAAATATAAAAAATGTTTCTTATTAAAAATTAACAACTTTTATTTTGAAAAGTTACAGGTATAATTCTACCAAACCAAAGATGCACTGAGCAAGAGATACGATTGCACGTAAATATATATTCTTTTACACTTTCTTTGGTTTGATAGAAATCTAGTCTCAACACAGGTCTTGTATAAGATTATCAAAAAACAAAGTTGTAGTAGAATGTGATTTCCATTTTCGAGTTTATAAATTTTGATAAAGTATTTTTCTTACAGGTTGTGCTGAAATTATGTAATACAAACACTAAATTAGAGTGTGTTTAAAGCCTCCTGTTACAGTATTAGGTTTACAAAAATTATTCCTCATTTCACTACAAGCACATGTACTATTACCGTGCATATATTCCAGAACTTTTGGCCAATATTGTAGCAAGACAACTATCTTAAAGCTTTGTGTAACTAATATAATTTCAGTATGTTGAAACGGAAATTTGTTTCAAAAATAAAAACTCTCCCATGGTATAAAACTATTCCCCTTCACATCCTGTATTATTTTGAATATAAAATTTATGAAATCAAATAATTATATTTTATCCAGATAACAAATGTTGAATATGTAGATTAATATATTACAACACAAAAAGTAAACAAAATATTATAATAAACAACTATATTCATTTAAACACTGATAAACTAATTCTGTAGTAGCACAAACCCTTCTATTTTATGCAAATACTTTTAATTTGCTTCAAACACCGAACGAGTATAGTATAGATATCTGTAATTATATTTTGTTACGAAAATTATTTTGTGGTTTTTACTATGAAAGGGTTAAAAACTATATCTACATGTTTACATCTGTCTTAAATATTTACATATTTTCCATCATACACATTTTTTCTACCTATTCGCACCGTCCATGAGTTTTATTGGAGGTGTTTCAATAGTAACAATATACTACTTTATTAAGATAATTGTATGGATGCATATATAACTGTGTGGATTGCATTTATGGCTAACATTGAAAATCTAATATTATTGTATAACAAATTATTTGTGCAATTTGTTCTCTCATTTTCACAGTTTTAATGCAACAAGTTTAATTAATTGTTATTTTTCAATAATTTGACATTTACTATAACATTTACATGTAAAGAATTGCAAATTAGTCATAACAGCCTCCTTTAACAACAAAATATTACACTGGAAGCGCTGGCGTCGATTTTATTGTCCCTACCATGACTAGGCACACAACGAATACTGAATGTGATAGTAGCTTAAGGACTATACATGATCCACCGTGAAGACAGTTCAACAGTTAAGCCATTTTTATTTTAAATACCTACATATAATTTTGTGTTTTAAGATGTGCACTTTATCACAATGAAAATAAAAAAGTGATTCAATTTCATTTCCCCATGTTTACAACTCTGTAAATTAGAATGTTTTGAAAACTTTAGCTTTAGTTTAAAACATTCCATTTACGATATGAACTGTTCATCTAGCGCTAAAAAATGCGCAAATGTAAAATTATTCACTTGTGAAAGGATAAGACGTGAGTATCATTGTAACGTGTGCCCAGCCAAGAATACGCCATTAGATTTTTTTATGGGATTTTCTTGGAAGAATGGTGTCTATATCAACAAATCGGAAATTTTGACGTACTTAAAAGCTAACATCCGCCTAGTTTTAGCTAAAATAAGGTCCAGAAGTAGCCATTTGTAACATTATTAAAGTTGGTAAAAACAAAAAAACACATTTCGTGTACTCCGTGCAATTTATAATCTCCATAAGTGTCAAAAATTAGATAACAATCGAAGTTTGGTATGTTAATATAAGATTATTAGGTAAGTTTGTGATATGACATAGAATGGCAGGTTAACAACTGTTTGCCTAACGCAAAACATCGTGAGGAATAAGTTAAAAAATTCGCTACGCCGTGAAAAAATTCCAGTCCCCCCCAGAAAGGTATATGGTAACAAATGCACAAAAAAATAATGTCCAAAATATTTTTTTTAATAAGATGGAAGCGATGAATATTGTCGAGTCTTCAAAGTCAACGCTAATAATATTTTAAAAAATTGTATGTAAGTTTTGTATTTTTGTTATTGGTCCTTGTTTAATCAAAATATGTCAATAAAATGAAAAAAAAAAAAACTAAATTGGTAAAAATATTTTTAAATCGAACAAAAAATTAGCGTGAATTTTGTATGTCAAATAAAGCCGTCTTTGACGGTAACAAAATAATTAATAATGATTGAACAAAACTTTTAATTCATGAAATAGTTTCCGACACTTTTATGGCAGAACTCTCATTAGTGCGTACTCATAATTTTTATTTTTATTATTTTAGAGTATTTTATTTGCGTGTGAACTATGACGAATAATAAGGGCTTATAACTGAGAGTTAAGTTTAAAATTTTATGTTATTTTTCACTTTTAGAATGATTTCTTTCAATCACTTCCAACTATTTCGATGATAAAGGATATCAATAATTTTTCAACAGGTTTCATTAAAATATGTTTTATTCTAGTCATTATTCGTTAATCATAATGATTTTAAGTATTACAAAGACAATAATAACCCAAAACAATAATTTCAACAGAGCCATAGTATAAAATATAAGAGAGCGTCGTACAGCAGGGGATGAGTTGCGAAAATTTTCCTTGAAGAAAAAAAGCAAAACGTATAAGCGAAGTAAGCAGAAGAAAGTTCAGTATAAGCATGAACAATTCTCTATCTATATACCAAACATTCTCCGCCACCTCCTCTAAATGAGAGAAATATGTTGAAGGATTGAGAAATGAATGATACTCCTGAGGGTATATTTTTGAAGCATAAAACCCCATCCTAGCAATATAATAATATTATTGTGTTATACTTGATTGTAGCAAGGATGAGTGTGCAAGAAGAAGGTATATGTGTATAGTGTTCGAATAAAGTTGGTACAACTGTAAGTGGTGTTGGTAATGATAGTCAATTAAAAGTTTTCGTTCCTCTTCGAAAATGTTTGTTTGTTGTTCAAACTCTGTGTAACTATTTGTTTGTTCTTCTAGAAAATATATACGAACTTCGAGTTGTTACATTATAAGTATTTCGAATTGTGTTTATATACGATACTGTTTCTTTCTTTGTCGATTAAGACGATTGTCTTTATCAACGTTTTTGTATTTTCTTGTAATTTTTCTCTTCGACGAGAATTAATTTTTTTACAGTTAGTAGGAAGGAATGATTCGATTTTGGAAAGGCTAGAGAGACAACCTAGTTGAATATTATATCTTCTGTTAAAATTACTCGAGTCATACTTTGATTTGTTCCGTATCAAACTCTACAAGTCATACAAGTTATTCAGTACGAAATTTAAGGTAATTGTAAACCTACAGTACTGTAAAAAAAATTTGGTTTATTGCACGGTACACACATGTAAACCAAATATATGCTTCGTAGTCAAGTAATGAGTTTTTTTGGCTTTACAATTCCACGCAACTACAAAAATATATAATATATTGTATGCAAGTGATGCGTATAAATTTCATAATATGTTCGTCTCTATCATCAAATGATGGATCTTAAATGAACTTATAAAAACAAAATTTTTTAAATTAAAATTTTTTATAGCATCGGCAACTTTATATTTTTATGGTATTATTATAAACTACAAGATCGTCTAAATATTTAAGATAGTTTTTTATCACACAATTGGAAAGGATAACCTATATGATTCATCATTTTTTCAGCCAACTTTGAACGATCAAAAAATAATAAAAAGCCCGGTAACCTAGGAATTTTTTGTGATTTTTGTTAATTAACAAATGTATTTATAAAGTTTCATTGAAGTCCCTAGTATTATCCAATCATAGTATATCTCCTTAATAACTATTATATTATAATAATATTCAAAATAAAATTAATAAAACAATTTTTCCTAGTCAAAATATGTAAAAATGTATATAAAATAATTCTTAAAGGTAGGTGTACTTTACTTAAGGTAAGTAGATACATACGTACATTCATTCTATATAACTCTGACTAATGACAAGTGATTTCTATAATGATTTCTAAGTTTCATTTAACAGCACTTGGGGAGGAATATTTTATGTTATTTACATTACACGTCATGATTTGTCTTTACTCATTACAATAATTGCAAACATGTTTTAAAACTAACTAACGCTGACGTTGCAGTGAAGGAATTTAATTTTCAAAAGTAAAAATAAATATTGGAAAATTTGTTGGTATATATATTTTCCAATGATTTTTTAAATATACAAAAAACAATTGAAAACAAACAATTTACTGAGTTAATTGTTGAAATACCATGTATAGACTGTTTTGATTACACTGTCACATTACACATACATACTTGTCACACATACATAACTGATATTCCCATATAATACAAACTATGTAATTTGCGCCTAATTTGCGCTCCGCGGGTAAACACTAATGTTTACGAAAAACTGGTTCAAGCAAAAGTTGTTTAATTTTTTATGAGGAAAATTTTTGACATTTAAACTTTTGTTCTATATCTAACGGTTTACAAAATGACCCAACTGACCTAAGTGCCGTGTTGACAGACATTGATAAACAGCTGTACCAAAACTTTGGTCGTAGCAACAATATTTTTGAGCGTTACAAACTTGGGACTAAACTTAATCATACATCCTTAATTTCCCTCGTTGACTGCAGTTGATCTATTTCTCAAATGTCCTACTAAAAAATAAGGGCTCGACTATTTGAGATTCCCCTCTTAAACAAATTTTCCCTAATTAGCCCTATCCTAAAAAATTTTTTTTAATTATTTAAGATAAGCAAAATTTTCAATAAAACCGTCACTGATATGAGGTTTTTTTTTTAACGTTTAAAAATAAATTTTATAAAATTAATGTAAACTGGTATTATCACATCTTACCTAGGTACGATACGTTAGAGATATTACTAATAGGTAATATATACAACTTCTCAACATATTATTATATACCATTTCAATGTTTGAAGTTTGTAGACAATACACACATCACCCAATACCAAGTGTTTCATAGTTTCAGAATTGAAAACTTTATACTTCGAAACTACACTACTTATGAATTCTTAAACATAGCTCTCGATATTCTTCTAAACGAGATATGAAAACCCTGGTTGTTACTTGAGCGATTCCTAATATGATTACTTGAATATTTCTACTAGTAACAGGGCTAATGTAAGTTTATTTAAACCGGCGCTTAAAAGTGGAGTGTTATATGTTTAACGTGTTTGTGTGTCTGTGTGTCTGTATGTGGTATCAAGCTCCTAAATGATTGAAGCGATTTTAAATGAGTTATATATGTAATATATGTATGACCAATAATACCTATTTGGTAAGATTAAATTTTTAATTAAGTATAAGTACTAAGTACTTTGATCGAGAGTGTTCTTAGCTGTATTACAAGAGCGAGTTTTAGGTTCCGTACCCGATTACAACTAGAAAAGAGATTATCTTCAAACGTATGAAAAGATTTTCTTGAAACATAGTTAAGGATACTCTTGATCTATCTATACGCACAGAGGGCTACCATAGCAGTGGTTGCCACTTCAACAACAGTATTGGCAATGAGATACTTGTTAAGAAAGGAGACAGTTTGGCAATGACTGCTTTACTTCGACCAACTTTAGAAATCACACTCAAAGAGTATACTCCGTGAGAGTGTGGATGAGGTCAAGAACGTTTCTTCTTCAATATATTAACTCCAATTTACTTGAATGTATATACGTCTCATAGGATGAATGCTGACTATCAAAGTATCCTTACAATAGAGTAAAAAGTCGTGGAACATCTTGTACTATATCAGTACCAACATAAAGCTGAAATATATTTGTCAGGAAGGTATACACCTAACTCTTATATGATATTACATACAATATTGAAGTAAACAGTTTTATGGTTTTAGCCCGATTGCCTCATTAAATTAAATATGATGTGATCAATTAAAATGATTTTATATGTTGGTGAAAATGTTATTATTATTATATAACAGCATAGTGCCAACATAAAGTACGCTTACTTATTATTAGCTAGAGATACTACCGTCTTAAAATTATATAAAAGTTGCACTGCACTGTTGCTACATGTTTAATAACTTCTTCTTAAGAAGGAAAGATAAATTTAAAATGGTGATTATGGAATAATAATATTTTAAAATATTACCAACAGTTTAAAAACCATATGATAGTTTAATTTATTTTAGTTTCTTTTTTTGTCATACAAAATGTTTTAGAATTTGTAAGTCTAAAGAGTCTGGATAACAAGGAGAGAACATACTTCCAACTGGACTGTCAAACATTACAGAAACTATGAAATAAGATACCATTTTCCGTAGTTTATCAATATTATTTTTGTTGCTTACAAAAAATATTGCCTTTGGCGTAACGTTATTTCGTTTACCCTTTTCCCATTCTTCCAGTTCTTGTCTTTTAGACTGTTCTCAAAACCTGTACGCAGAGCCTGTATTGACTTTTGATTAAAATCCTAATATATTAATTTTATACTACTTTTATCATGTTAATGATTATTTTATTTTATTTTCATCATAAAATCCTTGAGCTTTTTTAGTTTTATTTTCAGTATGTTAATGCAAATTTTTCAAAATATAAGAAGCCTCATTTCATTTTAAACTAGTTTCTTAGCGAAATCGTTCGAAAAGTTTATTAAGTTCGACAACAAAATATACAATGTAGTCAAATTACTCTCTGCCATGTCTAATCTTACAATCACTCTTAACTATTTTTACCAAAACCAAACGAGAATTGTTAAGTATTGAAATTTTAAAGTAAGCATTTTATTTTCTTAGCTAATATTTGATGATTAATTTCCCGTCTAGACAAGTTGGAAATAATTTTAATAAAATGAATAATTATTCAAGAATTTTTCATTTCAAATATTTGTAATTTATATGACCAATTATATTTCTTATAATTAGACCAGCCTTGTTACAAGTACACAAAATTGTTCTCAATTAATAATTTCAATCGCGATTTTACAAGAAGAATTATAAAAAAATAATTTTAAAAATAAAGTAAAAAATTAACATCTTATATATTTAGTGTTGAAATTTTTACGTATGAATTATTTGTGCAATGTGTTGTTTTTTTTATAAATTTTCTGATAGAAAAATCCTGCTTTCACCCTGAATGTCAATCTTATCATATCTATCAGTCTTTAATGTGCGTATCTATGAGTCTTTAATTGTTTTCGATATTCATATTAAAGAAGTTTAAAAATAATATTACCTTCCAACTTTTATTTGTAATAACTCGGGGTGTGGGAGACTTTTTACGCCTTCGCTTAACTTATACTTGCTAGCTCTTAAAATCAAGAATGTAACTGTACAATTTTGTCAATACATATTCCTCTGTATAAAAGGTACATTATATGGTATTATTATTTTCAAGGTACAACACTTGTGTATTTGAGACTTTATCTCCTCAAAATTTAACATCATGCTCAATTTTGGAATATGGAGTAATATTTTACTCACCATTTACGTTGAGAGTGATTTATTAAACAATATGCAATGATTAGCTTGGAAGTAGACGGAAAAAGCAATTTTTTACTCTTTTACCATAACAATTTTGTTCTTAGTTGATTCGACAACAAAACAACATTGTCAACCATTCTTCAGCCTACCTGCATTCTGACAAATACCTTCTTTTCAATACAAATGATGCCCAACAAATTACAATATCGTCTGCCGATAATAAAGTTTAATCGTTTTGTAAATTTTTGTCAGGAATGCGTATTCCCAAGCTGTAAAGTTGGATCCAATAATTATCAGAGAATATAGATATAAGAATCAGCAATAAATACAAAAATTTGCACAATAAGAAAGTAATTGATTGTGTCTCTAAATGTCTCATCTTCCACAGTTTATTTTATTTTTTCATTTTCATAAGAAAAAAACGTTTTTATTTATAATGCATTACATATAAAACAATATAATTAATCTAAGTCTAATTAAACATTGATAAATAAAATAAAATATACAGTAAAAGAAAAAAGAACACAATATAAAAACACTACAAAACACTAAACAGTAAACAATAATAATTATTATACACAAGCTAGATGTTAATGGGAAGAAAAAATTACAAAGAAACAGGAGCAAACAGTCAAAGAAAAACGAGTTGTTTTGTATAAAAATATATCATCATTGTACTTCCATTATATTGAATGCAATATGAAAACTGACTCTAGAACCTAATAATTGTTTTATATGGTACTGAAAATTAAAAATAATTAATAAGTAACAGAATTTCATAAAACATCGCCGTAGTTAGAAACACGTTTTGAATATTTTCAGCAAAAAGCAAGACCCTTGCTGGCAAAAGACAAAAAATATGTTTGTAGTTCAAATTAAAAATTGAAATTTTCATAGTTTCAGACTACGGTTGAATATCGCCTTCTTGTAGACTGTCGAACCAAAGATGACCGTATCGGAACGTCAACCGTATTGGAATAAACAAAAAGGCAACTATTCATCAATTTTAAGCTAATAGAGTTACTTAAAATTTGCGAAGAGAATATCAGAAGCGTAGATCTCTCAACAATGCCCTTGCTCAGTGTTGTTAGAATATTTAAGAATCACGTACACATAAACCTGTTGCAAATAAGTTCAAAAAACTTACATGTAAGGCAAAAGTACTGATTTCATGGCGCTGCATGAATAAAAGATGGCTGATTTTCTTTCAAATTTATTAATGGTTTATGGATGAAAGAGGCCTGCTCAGTCTCCCAAAATAATTAAGGAGCTGAAATCATTGGCGGAAAAAGTGGTAAAATACATATATAGTATCACAATAGGCCATATGACCTTAGTGTATCCCTCCGGTGACATTTTTTTTTGTAATTTTCCTAGATCTCTCCATAAACAAAGGAACGGAAAATATTTGTAATTTTGTCTGATACAATCATAATTGATGAATTTTGACTACGTATAATAAAGTTTCAAAGAGGTATCGCTCCCAGAGACCATTAAAAACGAAGAACATTAGTGACTTGTAAAATTATATAAACTTATCATTAACTAAACACATTGTATTACGAATGTGGCTTTAATTATGGAAGTATTTTTTTCTTTAAATCATTATTTATAAGATCAAAGGCGGGTTTTGGATACTCAAAACATAATAAATAATATATGCAAAATATTCATGGCCATCAGTAGTAGCAAGTCGTTCGCAGTCTTACTAAGTAGTTCTATATATTTTATTTAGTTGTAAAGTATAATATAGTTTTATTTTATTTTTTTTTTTTTATTTAAAAGTAAATAGAGAATACTATGTACATACACACTATATATGGTAAAGTGTTACACCTTGAACGATTATTTAGTTTCTTAAAATATACTGTTATCTTTGAGACAGCAACTAATCGAAGGCAAAACTTACTTAACAGGAAAACAATCGAGAAAATGGTTGTTCTTGTGCTTTTGTTTTCAAGTAATCATAAAAAATTTTGTTTTTATTGCTTATTTCATTCTACCTAAAGCTTTGATTATTGGTACCTATTTTGCTAGTCCGTATTTGGTTTTAAATGTAACGTAAAATGTTGAGGAGGTAAAGTTTAAAGAGACAGACAGTTGACTATAAAACGAAACTTGTACGGATCATAATGTTTAAATCACGTACATTCCACGAAACAGTTCCCTTGAGTGAACTGTTAAAAAAGCATTATTAAGCCAACGATTTTTAAAAACATACAAAAGTTAAAGAAGAGTCAAGGCCCACCACTCTCCTATGTTTAGTATATATATGTATAATATGTAAAAGATATTCAAATGTGATAATTTGTTACCGCCATTATTTAAACATAAAACAATGAATCAGATTAAAAATAATCCGTGCATTGTGGGAAATTAATTATAGTGATTAATATAATGGACTGAAATAACATTGGTACTGACTTCTGTTTTGTTCTATATATATTTATATATATACATATATAGACTGGGGTATATATATATTTAGTTTGTATGGGCCCAATATGGTTCTATTTATTTATGTATTTTATATACACTATGTTCATTTTGGAAATTTCATATAGGACATCTCCTTTCTAAAATTAAATTAAATTAAATTGGTATTGAGCCTTAATGATTAGTGGATTGGTTATAATTAAAAGGATTTTTCAGTCTATAGTTACCTTCAAACGATTTTCCTTAATAAGGAAAATCTTTTTTCAATGTGAAAACCAGTACCATCAAATAGAAAAACGATGGTAAGCTAAAACCAGGTTTCAAATATATGAATTAAGTTTCTAATAAATAAATAATAGTTTAAAAAACTAAAAAACACGTTTTTGTAACTAGCTGAACTAAAAGTAAGAAAATAATTTCCTTGAACTCAAAAATATCATTTTATCATAAAAAATCGTGAGGTGCTAAATTTCAATTATTGTAAATATTTAAGAGACAGATAGTGGTAAAAGTAAAGTCATTATAAAATATCTAAAAAAGCACCCCAAGCTTTTTTACGATCAAATAATTTTTTTGAATTAAAAGAAATTAGTTTCTTACTTTTAGTTCAGCTAGTTACAATAGCGTGTTTTTTAGTTTTTTAAACTATTATTAATTTTGTGTTTTTTTTTTTTTACTATTATTTATTTATCAAAAATTCAGTACAAATATGGTGGGAGCGCAAATAAATATATGTATTTTCAAATATGGAAATCGTTGTTCCTGAAAACCCTGATCCGGCTAATCAAATAAATTTAATAATTTATTGTATTTCCTTCGATCCTTGATAAGTGTGCACAATTTAGGGTTAATCCAACGTTCTGAATGGGGTCAAAATAATGTTCAAAGTTTCCGTTACATACTAACATTCTAACATACGTATAAACTAATAAAAGAATGTTATTTTATAATCTATTGCTATTTTTAAGATTTAAGCCTACTTATGGCTGCCATATTGACATCATTTTCCTAATAGGAAAATTTCAATGATTTTCCTAATAAGAAAGAGAAAACTATTTCTTTTCAGTAGCTTTTCTTTTCGTTTATTAATTTTTTATTAAAAATACAAGCAAGCTTAATAATCAATGGGGAGAGAATTGTTTTTATAAAAAACATTTTATATACAATTTCCATAACAAAATTAATTTATTTTTTATTTTGTATTTGGTACTTATTCTTGTACTCTTAGTACATCCATAATACATATCTTTTAACAATATAATAACAGTATCAACAATAGGGATATTTTGTTCATTTTCTTAACGCAGAAGACACGGATGGTTGACAAACTTTTCTTGTAAAACTCCAGTCATTGTGTTTATGAAATATTAATAAAATTATAAATATTTTTTACCTCTATATATAGATTTGGCTACAGTTAAGAAGTTTAATAGTTAATGATTGCTTTTTTAATATAATTATTCAAAATCTTCTTAGTTCCAACATATCTCAAACTTACAGAGCTCTATAGCTACGGTAAGCAACAATTAAGAAAACCAGGAATTACTTGCTAAGAAAATTTTCGAGTACATTGTACTGAAAAATTTAGACTATCCACACCGTGCATAGTACATTGAAGGGACAAATAAATCTATAGTAAGGATTAATGTAGAAACAATGATTTTATTAAAACGTTCGCTTTATAAAAAAATGATTACTCTTCAATTGTTTAAATAATATTTAGATTTAGTAATTTGTACAGTAGATGTTATATAACAATTATTTAAAAAAAGAATAATTAGTTGTCTTAATGTCATTATTTCTTTTTTAAGGTAGTACTATCGGTAATAGACTTTGCATTCAGAATTTCATGAAACTTGGCATAGTTGTCCATTATTATATCATAATTAACCAGTTAAATTTTTAGAGGACATCAGAGAACTGAAAAAAATATATTTTAAAGATATTTTAACATTGATCCTTATGGTAAATCACAGATTTTGTTTTATTTCACAAAACGGCGTTCAGATTTTCAGTTCTCTGAAGGTCCCTAAAAATTTAACTGGTTAATTATGATATAATAATGGACAACTATGCCAAATTTCATTAAATTCTGAATGCAAAGTCTATTTCCGATAGTACTACCTTAATATACAAAAAAAATTAAAATTTTTAAAATTCTACAATACGTACATGATCTTACGAAACTATTATCGGTAAAATTCAATTGATGAAGGATAATGGAAACATCTGAATTAAAACTATAGTTTCGATATGATTTCTTTGCCCACTTACAGAACATACAAAATCATCTGAAGTACGATAAAATCTACTTATTTAATAAATTTTTAAGTACTTACCACGGCCAGATGCTCCTTTACATGGAGGTTATGTCACATTCTCAAGTATTTTTTCTTAAATATTTGTATAACATTTAGTGTGATGATTTATTATATTCGCTAAGCTATTATTATTATTGTTATAATTATTAAAATGAGTCAAACATCATATTATAATAAAATTGAATAAATAATAATTTTGAATATATATTTTATGGAAATTATACAAAATAATAATGATAATTGTTTTTATTTTTATATATATAAGTGAAAGTTTTTCACTTTTATAATTTATTAAATATATTTATTTAAAATATTTAAATAAGATGTTTGTTTTTTAAATAAGCGTCATTACAATTATTTATATAGTTTTTGTGTCTCTTATATCTATAACTTTTGTTTGTACCATGATGGTGTATTTAAATTATATGCGTAAATAATCAACTATTGTTTATACAAAATATTTATACGCAATGTAATTAATTATTCTTTTCTTTCGTCACAAACTAAGCATAAATTTTCCAAAATTATTTGTAGCAAGTAGAAAATTTGTGTAAGCATTTAGAGCTGTCTCGCTATCCCGTTGAAAGTGGGTTCACTAAATTGTGACAGTCCATATGATCATTCATTTTATATTGTAAGCGTTGCAAGCGTTGAAAAATAATAAACCTACAATTTTTTTCCAATTGGAGTCGAATAGTCGTTGAATAAAAATTTAAAAAAAATTATTTATTATTTTTTAGACTAAGATGAAAGGCTGGATGGTAAAAAGTGGCCGACACCAACATTTGTAAAGCCAAGCTTTAATTGTTAAAAAAAAAAGTTAGAACATATTTGGTTCCTTGAATCATGGCTATTTGTAAAAGCTTGAGACGCTCCATTTCAAATATCAATAATGATTCGGATCACCTCAAGCTTTTACGAAAAGTCATGTATGAGTGGCACAAAAAAAAATTATTGTTTAATATTTAGTACAATTTAAGCTTGGCCCTTATTTTATTTTTATTAAAAATTGTTATAAATTATAATGTATTATAAGTTCAAAATTAAAACACAATTTAGTTCTCAGTCAAGCAAAAAAAAAAATTTAATTTTTCCTCTAGCCCAGTAATAAAAACCACATTTTGTGGCTGAAAAATCTTTTATAAAAATTTTTTTTAAATACTTATTTGTTTTATCAATTTAATTACAAATTTTTCTATTGGTTCAAATAGGAAAAATGAAAATAAAAATATTTTTTATCTGAAAAAAAGAAAATATTTTTACTTTAGATCATTAAATAATGACTAAATAATTTATTTTAATTTGAAAATAAATTGACCGCCATTAAAATAAATTTCTATTCCATTAATAGTTACATTATCGACATGTTTGTGTTACATATCCGAGTTACATAACTTACCCTCTACTACCCTACACTGTATACACTAGTTTGTTTAAATATACATAGATGGTAGCACAATGCTATATATTGAATGATAAGTATGATTTTTAGGTAACGGTGTAACGTATTACATGCATACATACATACAAATAACGTATAACGTTCATCCATAAGTCAATTCCTTGGATGGAGTGTTGATATGATACAAGCATGTAGGTCTTCACTAGAATCTACTACCGTAAGTTTAAAAAACCTTGATTAATGTTTGAGATACTTAAATAAAGATATCTTCTTCTATAAAAATTTAAAGAAAATTCACGCGTAGGATTTGTTCCTGAAACAATATTCAGGATTTCAGATTTACTTCTAATATATTTCAGAAAATACTCATACAAATAGTCTGACTTATTTTGAATGATTTTTTATCTCAATTTTGACAAGGTAAAAAAAAAATACTTTCCAAATATCAATTTAACAGAATAACTTTCTTAGAGAGTTAACAGTTTCAAATTCCGGTTGTGATTTCAGAAAATTCAGCTTAAGTTAGGATTACATATTTTCAGCCTGCGATAATACGTTTGGTGCAGTTGCTTATTTCTGAGTATCTGCCTCGATCATTGTAGCCTCCAAGAGATTGACTGACTTTCAAGCGGTTTGTTACTTGAAATCTAATTTAATTGGAATGATTTTTCGTCATATTCGATTTAATCAATTACCAGTCTTTTGAAGATTATCCTTTTAATAGAACTTTTACTATATATTTATAATTTCAAGATACCATACTTCTTTCTCTACCCTTTAACTCTAAAAAGATAATTTTTTTAATAAAATTACAAATATATGAAGAAAACTTTCCCGTTTTCGTCATAACACCCTTCATAAAATTTTCTTAATTGAAATTCGTTAGGTCGAGTTTTTGGACTTGAACATTATACATTGGTTACAATGTCTGGTTATAGCATAACGTTATTTTTGCAAGTGAGTGTACATATACGTTTAACGTTTTACACATCGTAATGTAAGATAGTGTTGTTAACGATCACAGATGGCAGTTCAAGTGACATTATTTTTATCGTTCGTTATACATTAGTTTAAAAACGAAACAGTGGGTGGTGTTAGGTGTTAAATTCGCAAATTGTACTTTTTTGCAAACAATTTTCACTTATATAAAAATTATATTACCTATATAGTATATAACATACAAACTTTAATTAGCAATTTTAAACAAATTTACTTAGAAAATTAACTAACACGTATTCTTATTAAAAAAATTTTCAAGAATTTCAATTAATTCGTAATTATTAAGTTGTTTAATTCGTAAAATAAGTGCATAGTAAAAAAATTACCAGATTGAAGTAAGCGCTCTTACTTGCCTGTGAATATTTTTATTACTAAGTAGATATTTCTTGATTAAATAATCTCATTACTTAAGTCATAATATAAGTATTTCACTACTTAAATTTTCTTAAACCAACCATACTTTTAAAACAGTTTGTTTAGACAGCTATTTGAGCGAGCAAGCATTGTGCGAAATAAAAATTTTATTCTCGCCTTAAACTGAATTTAAAAATCAATTACAATAAATCTACACTTTAACATATTAAAGAATTAATTTATCCCTGCCTGTGAAAATGGAAAAAAAATGAAAGGAAATTTGAGTTTTAATTCCATCTCATTTATTATTTAAAATTATTCAACAAAATATTAAAAAAAGAAAATATATTATATTTTCACAGGAAAATTTAATATCTTTTACGTTTTTTTCAAACGATTAACGATATCGTTAATATTTTTCATATGTAAGCTAGTTGGAGGGTTTCTTTTCTAATATTAAAATTGTATTAGGTACTAGAAGCGTTAAACGTTTTTCCTGTATGTGTAGATGGGCACCGGATGTTTTCAATAAATTTAATAAAAAAAAATCTGTTTTTTTTTTTGAATATATAAATATTAAATGATTTTCTATTTAGAAGTTTAAATATGTTCGAATATAAAATTCGTATAAAAAAACTCGAAAAAACGCATACAATTGTCAAAGTTAGCGACAAATTTTTCGATAAAATATTTCGATATAAAATTTGGATATTTTTAACTAAAATGGTTTTCAAAATACACAGCCATATATAAAATAGAATTATTCCGTTGTCTGTTTGAAAAACAAAAATCATCGTATAGATAGATCTTTTTTACGAATTATATAGGCTAGAGTTACTCAAAGTAGGGTACGCCAACACTTAGGGGCTCGCCATTGGCTCAATGGCTGGATGACTGTGTGAGGATAAAAGAAATCTATCCTCCGACCGGTACACAATGTGTATTGGGTATAGTTATTTCTACTTGCACATCAGGTCATGGTGAAAACAAAAGACCGAAATCGACTTGATGCTGGATCAGATTTAAGGTAAAAACTGTCCAAAATTACTCCCAAAACCGACTCAATTTGATACAAGAAACAAGTTCATTACATTTACACTTATATTTTTTTTGTCGCTGTTTTGTTAAGTTTTATTAGAATAAAAAAATCGTATTGTATTTTACAGCTAGATTTTCTTATTAGCTTTTTAGAGGGTCATACGTTTGGGAAACCCTACTACTCTATGACTTTCTTGATAAATACCAAAATACGAAAATTTACAAACGCGAAATCAAATTATTTACGAACCTCATGAAAGATATGCAGCAAGCAAAAATTATAAGATATCAGATACATTAGATCTGGCAGCTTCATTTAGCTTACATTATTTTCACACACATCCTGACTTATTATTACATAAGCGATCATTTTTTTCCAATGTTTAATAACTTCTCATATTATTAGACTAGACACAGATTTTGCACGAAATCTACTTTTTCACGGTATGATCATGCAACAACTTTGAAATTAAAAGATTCTCATTCTATTTGATTAAAATTCATGGAAATATGATATGACTAGAATCTTCATTTTAAGATTCATTAAATATAAGATTTTATATTATGTGAACAAAATAAATATGATAGGATGATAGCTTCAGGTTACTTTATAATTAGTGATCATTTCCTTAAAATAATACTTAAAAATATTTAGATGTAATATTATAGATAATGACATTTGAATTAATTTTGATTAAACCTTCAATTTCGTAAGAAATGTGCGTAGCCTCTCATAATCATCATAAATAAATATGTTTCACAAGAATAAAATATTCTTTATAGTAAGCATATATTGCATCAATTTTTATTTAATTTATATATTTACAACTTAAGGTTGATTGGAAATTAAGACAATGAAAATACAGTTTGTCTCATTTAAGATAAAAACATCTTCAGGTTTTCTTCTTTCTATATTTTTTTTCTATATCTCTGGCGCTAGGCAAAATATAAAGAATCGGCCATATTTGTCAATTTGTGGTAGACTGAGTTTAATGTTCTGATTTCAGTTAAATCTCTTAAAAAAAGTGACCCTTTTATTTAAGAATAAAAACCGCATATATATATATCAATTATGGTGGAAACGATGGGAAAATCAGGACACCACTTACCTTACCCATGCATTGGCATCCCAACTAAGCGTACATGCAAAATTTGTCTCAACCGGTTGACGAAAACTGCTTCCAATTTGAGTTGCATAAAGTTTTAATGCAAAGTTATTCATTCTATAAATTTTAATTTTTTAGTTTTTTATTGAGTTTCACCAATTAAAGCTATATGTTGCTAATGTCAAAACTTAATTTGTTTTCTTTTCATTTCAGGTTATTGGAGTCAAGCCAAATACTGATGATAGTGTCAAGCAGATAAGAGTGATATGATTTTGGACTATAAAATTATAAATTGTTTAAAAAGTTTCACAAACATTTCTTAACGACAATATGTAAGATTAATTTCAATAAAATTAAAAATAATTACTATGTGACTTATTTGTATTGTAAGAAAGAAAATAATATGTCATTATTTTTGGAAAAACAATGATCTTCTATTGTACGTACATTATTTCATAAAAACGTGTGATTAGTAGAGTACTTTTGATTTTTCATTGTTTCGTATGAAATTTTTGTCGTTCCGTGTTTTAAACAAATCAAATATATCAACAAAAAAGGGTAGAAAAGGGGACTGAGATTGGGACACTGCCAAAAGTTACTTCTTTAACTTGAATTAAATTCTTGGTTAAAATTTCAACTCTTTTGCTCTATTAGGAAGATCTTTGGAGCTGCGGCGTCTTAAAAGTCTTAAAAGCCGAGAAAATAGTGAGTGTGTGCCATTCATGTGACATCCACCGGGAGGGATTTTTTTGATACAAATTCAACTTCGTACAAATTTTCAATACCCCAGCTCTATTTTGGGATATTGCAGAGGCGCAAATAACCTCAAAAACCTTGAAAATCCAAGAAATTTCGACCCAAGAAAGAAGATGCTGTAGTTATGAACAACTTTTAAATTTTTGGTAGTCACCATTGGTAAATATATTATCCATCTGCATATATGAAAAAACTAAATGTATTCGAGTAATTTCAATTTTCAATTTGTATTCACTGTAAAATAAATTGGCAATACATAGTTGGTGTGGTACTGAAGTCGTATGGCACTGAAGTCTTGTGCGACCTTTATAGTCCACACGATTAATTTACCAGAGGAGGAAAAAGCATTAAAAAAAAGGTCTTGTTAGCCTCCATAGATTATTTTTCGAACATGTACTGCAGTTTATGCTGGAACGATCATTATCCCCTTAGATAAATGATGTGTTTTATTCACTTTTCAGATTCTGTTTATTCAGTTGTTAGTTATTACCATTAAAAAAAGGCTCAACTAATTCTACTGAAAACTCTTTCAGTTATTAAATACGCGATTACGCGTCGAATAAGTCCATTGTTAATGTCATAACTGGTTCGCGAGATAATCGAGAAAGAATCCTAACGGACATATGCACATATGTACACACACACAGACATCACATTGAAAAGATTTGATTCGAATGTTGCGGCCTTGAAACCGCGGAAATATGTTAAACTGGAGATTTTCAACATCGGCCCCATTACATTAACTTCCCAGAGGAAAATTACTGGTGGTTGTTGAGGTTCTAGAGTCAACGATCTAAACACTTAATTCAAGTACTTGACCGCATAAAAATTCAAGTAAATTAATAGCAAGTAAATAATTTCTTGAAGCAAGCAAATATTTACCTTATTAAGAACGTATTTTCTTGCAACTATAATTTTTTTAGCAGAATATATTTTTTGTAGAATTTAAAAAGCAGTTATCCCAAGCTGATTGATCTAAAATTTTACATACACGTTTAGTTTGGATGACAATACACTAAATAAGTAAGCTAAATGACGTAATTCTTAACCCCATATGGTGGACCACTAATTCTAAATCGAATCAGATTTCACCCACTTTTATGCAACCCAATATTATAAGTATCAAACGAAAGAATTTGCTGAGAAGAATACGAGAATTGAAATCGAATTGCAATGCATTTTTATGAGGAGCATGACCTGATTATCCCATCGCTTCCACTATTTTTGATATGCATACCATTTTTAGTTTTAAATAAAATATTTAATTAAAAAATACTTTTTAAAAGAGAAGATGAAGGAGCAAAGAATATTTGATCATATAGCTTACATATAGAGTTTTTTAAAAATAATTAAAAGTTCTTCGAGAGTAATTCCATATGAAAACCATAATTGTCATTTATTTCTATTAAAATACGCTGATTGAAGACTTTCATTAAGATATTAAAAACAATAAATAATACATATTTCATAAAAACAAAATAATTTCTTAATAACATACTACACATATTCCTCTATGTATACATAGAAGAAATAAGTACAATTATTTTATAATTTCATGGTGTGAATTTTATGGTATGCAAAGCGGAATAAAAACTACTGCCAATTTTTTATTTATTTTATAGTTACAAAAAAGTAAATTCATATTTTATAGAAATACGTTTTTAATTATTTTTTTCATATGACGAACTGACAATAATTATTTATTTTAAAATAACATTAGTGTGTATTAAATGTATGTAGGTATACATTGAGGGTTTTTGATGTTGAAGTGTTGAAAAAAAAAACAGTTATATCAACACTTTTATGTGAAATTTTTTTCTAAACGGTATAATGATTGGATAGACTGATATCACACCCGTACTACTGTCTTTTTTATAGCAAAAATGATCAAAATACCAATACTTGAGTTGTTTTATCGAGGCCAACATTTAAAAAAAACAATGTACATTTTTAAAGCACACAGTTTAATTTAAGTAGTTCGATCTTGTAATTCTGATTTAAAGAACTTATATTTAGCAAAATATAAATTGGAATCAATTTAATTGTACTATTAGGCTCGAAAACACAGTTTAAAATTAAAAAAGTTGGCCTCGATAAAGCAACCCAAGTATAGTATACGATATAGAAAATCAGTCAATATATGAATCCTTTATATTTGTAATATATACAGTTCTAAATCGGCATGACGACATCAAATGGTAAATAACGTTTAAATTGAAAGCGTCCTTTTCCAGATCATTTTTTTCTAGATCATTTCTAAAAATGATATTTTGAAATAAAATGGTATTTTTGTGAAAATTACAAAAACACCTGCTTAGAAAAAGTTTTATAGTACAGTATATTTTTGTGAATATTGCAAGAATGCAGGCTTAACAAATTTGATAGTATGAACTAATTTGACAGTAGAGATTTACAGAAATTTTAAATGATGCAAAGGTGATAAACGCCGAAAACCAGCGGTAGAGATATGGGTATACTCCGTTTCGACAAAAAATCTGAAGTATGATTTTTATTTATCAAAGATAATAAATATAAACTCTAGAATATTTCCCAATTTTCTATTTAGACCACCATGTAGTCATAATTAATATGTATTAGTGAATTGCAATTACTATAAATAAATTATGTTACTCGTTGTTAATTTGCTCGTTGCGCGCACACCACCACAAATTAGTAAGATTAACATACAGTATTTATATAAGTAATAACGATTACTGTAAATTATACTGAAGATGATTACATGGTGGTCGAAATACGTATTTTAATAATACAAAATGTAGGAAATTGGAGTTAAAATCGAAATTTAATTCAAAATATGCAGTTGTGTGTGTATTAAGTGTATGTAAACGCACTACGTCGTAGGTATTTTGTACTTTAACATGGCTTTCGTCACAAATTGTGCACGCATTTATGAGCATATTTTGATGAACTTGACCTCAATGACCAAACTACAATAAACGAAAATACCTCCTTCATAGCAGTTTAATCTTTTTTAAAGGATTATTCGTGATGAGATACTATAGGTGGCACTTTAACTGCAATTCTAGTGGATATACGCATATACCTCCATGGTATAAAGAATTAAAAAACTGTGATCATAAGTCAATTAGTTGAAATTCACTTTTTATGTCATTTAATTATATGTCCTAAGATAATGTTAACATCCTCTCTCCATCTCATATTCAAATCAGTAGATGTCAGCTCAGTATACCTACTGGAGTTGCGAATAGCAATGACAAAATCGACTGCCTTTTAAATGAAGCAAACTGTATAAAAATTATAATCTCTTATATAACTAACTAACTTTGTATGTTGATCATGCAAAAAAGATCACGCTTGTACTTTAAATGACAAAATAATAGGTCTATTTTGGATTTCAAAAAATCAGTCAAATGAAAAAAGATCTATGACAGCCGACCACACTATTACAACTCCATTTTAGTTCGCTTGGTTAATTTTATAATAAATTAAAAATTAAATAAAATTATAAAAATATATATTAAGTATATAGTTTTATAATTAGATTAAAGTGTGATTTTCAGTAAATTGTCAGACATTTTAAACGGAAGATGAACATAAATTTTATGTTTTCTCATGATGTAATTCACATATTTCATTTCACACTTACATTTGTCTTTCGATAACTTTGTTACACTTCTTATACGTATATAAGATATTATACTTACAATATAATAATGTTACGACTTATAGGTACGGCTACGATACTGTTTCGAATATTTATACTGTGTACAGGGGTAACAGAAAATGCGGGCTGTATCCTTGAAAGGTCTATCATACAAGGTGGTCTAACTTAATACTTTAGGAATTCATTAAAAGGTAGATATATATTTAAAATAAAGGCAATTTTTCAATATAGTTATTGCAGGAAAAACAACAAGAATTTGAAATTCAAAGCCCCAAACGTTATTGTGTTTGTAATAAAGTCAGTGGCGTTAGAGTGTTACATGTCTGTTTTTGGTTTTCGTAATTATCACCATAGGCCTTAAATCATGAAGGGTTCATAGCTTATACTATTTTGCTAAACACTTCGACAATATTCACATAATATTTATTCTAGAATTTCAGCACTCTGAAGTTACAGAGTGCTGAAATTCCTATTCTAGATAGAAAATAACGACCTATTCTAGATAGAAAATGACGCTTTCGTGCCTACAATTTTATTAAGAAATTGTCATTAGTCAGTTAAATACAACTTACTTATGTAATATTTATTGTAGTTACAATTTCCATATAGTGTATAAAAAACTCTCATAGAATGAAGTTGTTAAATTGGCTACCTATGACACTATTATCAACTATAAACATGATTGATTTCTAAAAAATCAAGGTCCAATTCAAAGTAGAAGATCTCAAAGATAATAAATATTTCCTCTTTAAGCAAAACATTTTTTACAACGGTCTTTATTTCGAACTGAAGTTCAGAAAGGACGCTTTAAATCGAACACTCAGTATAAACAGTTGTAAAAATACATATTATATATTATTTTATAATAACAAGCATATTTCTAAATAGGCCACAAAAATTTTTGATCTCGTTTTTTGAAACAGTGTCATTGAATAATTTCATGAATTTGAAGTTGCAAGTATCTCTCCTATTATATGGAGTGGCATTTAAAGATGACCTGAAAAATCATTGAAATTGCTCGTTCAATTTTTTGTTTTTTAAGAAAAATTAAATTTTGCTTTTTAATTTTACTCGGAAGATAATACTGATCAAATTTTTAATTTTGTTTCGCTTTTAGTAAATTATTGAATAGTTTAGTTTTATATGACATCAGTAGCAAAAGAAATTTTATAGTAGAGTGAAATTACGCCTTGTGTATGGATTAAAAGTTCGAGCAACGAAACTTTGGGGTTTTTCTTTTCACATCAAAATAAGTATTTTTTGAAATTTTTTACTTTCCCGGAGTGGTGCAACATGTTTAAAAAACAAAATGGCGTCAAAAATGAAATTTTTTTCAGAAATTTTATCATTTTTATTTTATATTCGCAAAAGGAGGCGTCGGTGCATATCCAAATTTGGTAGGTTTGTAGTCCATGTTAAGAACTACTCCTCATAATTTTTTGGTGGGGTTTCGTCCCTTCCCCTCCCAGTTATATATATATGTATACATACATATGGTAAAACAGTTCATTTGACTATAACTTGAAAAATATTCGATTGATTTTAATGAAACTAATATCAATAGTAGGTTTTATTACTTACAACTTTCGGTTAAAATTTTAGCGAAATCCGTTAAATAATTCGGCCAAAATTTCCAATTTAGGGAATTGTTTAAAATGGCTGCCATTTTATGCCATTTTGTCCTACGAGGTTAAATTTTTTTTTAAATTGTAGCATTTTTTATTATCTTTCGATTTTATAATAAGTAGCTTACCCGTAGAATGACTCCTTGATCCATATTTTTTCGAAAAACGGAAAATTTAACACTTTCTGGAAATAATTGTTTTGGGGGGTGTAGGGACTGGCTTTGGGGGGTGTTTTTTGCTTTGGCATGAGAAAACTATTTTTAAAAGAGGTCTATATGGTTTAAAGCAAAATTTTTAAGGTTTAACCCCCGCGCTGTAAGGGAGAAGGGGTGTATGAAATAAATGTATCTTAAAAGATTTTAAAAAGAGGTCAAAATAGTTTAAAATGCTAAAGTAACCCAAAATTTTAGATGCTTTTATTAATATAGCACTTTTTACAACATCCACCCCTTCCCCTCCCGTTTTCATATTTTTTGCAAATTCAAAATTTTTATGACGTATAAAGGGGTTTTGGCGGTCGGTGATCTCGAACTTTTGGCCCAAATAAGTACACCCCCTAAAAATATTACAATTGTTTTTGATAATCTATTGCAAAATTCGAGATCAGCGACCCCAAAAACCCCTTTATAAGTCATAAAAATTTTGAATTTGCAAAAAATATGAAAACGGGAGGGGAAGGGGTGGATGTTGTAAAAAGTGCTATATTAATAAAAACATCTAAAATTTTGGGTTACTTTAGCATTTTAAACTATTTTGACCTCTTTTTAAAATCTTTTAAGATACATTTATTTCATACACCCCTTCTCCCTTACAGCGCGGGGGTTAAAACTTAAAAATTTTGCTTTAAACCATATAGACCTCTTTTAAAAATAGTTTTCTCATGCCAAAGCAAAAAACACCCCCCAAAGCCAGTCCATACACCCCCCAAAACAATTATTTCCAGAAAGTGTTAAATTTTCCGTTTTTCGAAAAAATATGGATCAAGGAGTCATTCTACGGGTAAGCCACTTATTATAAAATCGAAAGATAATAAAAAATGCTACAATTTAAAAAAAAATTTAACCTCGTAGGACAAAATGGCATAAAATGGCAGCCATTTTAAACAATTCCCTAAATTGGAAATTTTGGCCGAACTATTTAACGGATTTCGCTAAAATTTTAACCGAAAGTTGTAAGTAATAAAACCTACTATTGATATTAGTTTCATTAAAATCAATCGAATATTTTTCAAGTTATAGTCAAATGAACTGTTTTACCATATGTATGTATACATATATATATAACTGGGAGGGGAAGGGACGAAACCCCACCAAAAAATTATGAGGAGTAGTTCTTAACATGGACTACAAACCTACCAAATTTGGATATGCACCGATGCCTCCTTTTGCGAATATAAAATAAAAATGATAAAATTTCTGAAAAAAATTTCATTTTTGACGCCATTTTGTTTTTTAAACATGTTGCACCACTCCGGGAAAGTAAAAAATTTCAAAAAATACTTATTTTGATGTGAAAAGAAAAACCCCAAAGTTTCGTTGCTCGAACTTTTAATCCATATAATCGCCTTTTTTTGCTTAGATTTACTCCAGTATTAGGAATTATCTTATAACTTAAAATTCAATAATGAATAACGAAATATTTGACAACATAAGAAATCAAAGACCAAACTTGTCATTTCGAATTATTGAAAAACGATTTGATGATACTTTTATGTGTAAGTACATGAAATAAAATACACCTCTGTACAAGAATGTTGTCGATATTCTGTGTCTCCTACGTATGTACACCGGTGTCATGGTCGATAAATGTTCACTTATGTTTCTATTAAAACTTACTTTGGTGTCGGTACACCATTCCATTTTAACTTGATGCCAAAGTAATCATAGACAAATAAATGTTTGATTCAACATACTATATGTGTACTTATGCACATAGAAACAAACAAAAAGTTGTCCTGCTGGCTCTATGACTCTAATAGGTCAGATCACTAGATTTCTATGTCTTTGGATTATAAAATTTGGACTCAAAAAACAATAGTACCTAATACTAAGATAAATATTTAAAGAGGCCCCTGACAAGAAATCATTATGAATTATTTGAAAGGTTATCATCTGTTCGAAAACCATCACCTCTTTTCTAGTTGTTATCGAACAAATTATCTTTCAATCAAAAAGAAAAAAATCAAAATCGATCCGTTTTGGAGCTACGATGCCACAGACAGATGCACAGACACGTAGGTACGTTAAATTTATAACACCTCCGTCTTTACTGAGGGTTAAAAATACAACTTATTTGACGATGTTATGAGTTTTTTATGATGTCTTTAAGATCCCTTCAAAATAGAAACTTTTTTTTAGAATTTTTGGTGATATCTTCCCAATCAATCGTTGAGTTTCATCAAATCTCGAAACAAAATTGTTTTTATTTTCTGGATTTTAACACAATTGGGAAAATTACTTGTGATATTCACAGTCAAAATAAAAGTAAAATGTACACTTAAATCTAAAAAATACAACAGTAGTTTATCAGACAGATGAACCGTTAAAAGAGAAGGCTATACTATTAGGTTTCTTAATATACATCTATTTATTCAATGCCTACTGAAACATGGTTTCTTCGGAGTTTTATTTTAAGCCATTAATTCTCTCATTCATAATACCATATTATTCAATGGAAATATTTCTATTTTCGTTGCGAAATATTCGTTATATCCGATCAAAAAGCTTCAAAAAAAAGAATATTGTCATGGTTTTTACAAAAATAACAACATTTAACTTTGAAACAACCATGCATATCAAACAACTGAAAGAAAGATGAACAAAAATAATATACAAATTATAATTTCCAATCTACAAAATTACTTATTATAATTTAAGCGCCAAACAAAACATTGTAAATTGTCTATTTTTTTTGCTGTACAAATTTTTTACTTTTATTAATATATTATTTGTTCAAGACCGTAACATATATAGGATAGAGGAGTGTGTGATTTTGAAAAGTTTCTAAGAAGAAATTTCGTTCATTTTTATCATCTTAATTTTTAAAAGCATTTCAAAAATTAAGTACCTACTGAAGATAAATTTATTGTATTTTAAAGCTTTTACTATGTTTTCAATTATATTATTTCTTATAAATTTTAACTTCCATTAGATGAAGTACCGCCCAGGTATAGAAATTATCGCAAGTGAATTATTGAGGCATAATTTAAATGCAGCAATACCAATGGAATTCAATCAATTTTTTCAGTGGCCGAATTTGCAATACTTCAATATTATTTTGATTATATGCTTTCACAACAAAAGTAATGCTCAATCATAACAGAAGTGAATGACAGGAAAAACTCGATAGACGTAAAAAACAGACAAGTTAAACATATAACGTAAAATTTACTTAATAATCTATATATCACTAGTTTGATTTACATCTAGGCGTATAACTACTACGAGTATGACAGAGTAGATGCGTTAAGCAATGCATCTAAGTAAGAGGTATTATAGATGTTATATGAAATTGCAAAAGTAACTTGTATCGTGGGTTCGATGTCTTTTAAGCTATACAACAGTTCTTCTGTTGTGCTTCTGAAGTGTGCCTGCTATATAGAAAGAGTTTTATCGAAATTGAAGATTAAAACAATTTCTCGATTTTTTGCAATTTTTTAAGGAAAATTATTGGAAAAATCGAGAAAGACGAAAAAAAAAATTTGTTTTGGAATTCGATGAAACTCGGTGGATGGGGTAATTTTGATCCAAAAAGTATAAAAATCAGGTTAATTTAATGATTGGATGCAGAGTTTCTGAAATATCGCAATATTTGCATCGTTTTTAGTCCGTATCTCAAAAACTATTCGACCAGTCAGCAAATGCACCCGATTTTTGTACTTTTTGGGTCAAAATTACCTTATATACTGAGTTTTATCGAAATTCGAGATTACAAAAATTTTTTGCAATTTGTTTAAGAGGTACGTACCCCCTTTGAAAAAATCGAGAAAAACGCAAAATAAATTTTTTTTTTTTTAATTTGATGAAAATTTGTGGATGGGGTAATTTTGATCCAAAAAGAATAAAAATCAGGTTAATTTAATGATTGGACCTATAGAAAGTTACAATGTTAGCGAGTACCATGAGCAAAACTTCAAAAAAGATAAGACTTCCCACCAAGAAATTAAAATCCATAAAATTGTGAACAAAAGGGAAGATAAGTGAGGGCTATAACGTGATAGTCTTTGTTTTTAAAGGAGAAATTTCCCAGCAAAGCGGACGGGTATCTGCTAGTGCAATTTATATAATTTTTTTAAATAAAACATTGCAAATTTAGATTAAGATCAAACTGTTTGAAGCTATGCAAATGCAAATTTTTGTTCGTTTTATAATAATTTTTTAGTTTATAGATGATAACAAAATTCAAATTAAGATTTTTTATTTAATCTTATAATTTCCTTACAAAAATCAATTCATACTAATTATGGAAAAACCAAAATAATTAAAAAACCATTTTATATTGTTATTATTGCAATTACCTAATGATTAGAAAATTATTATTTTGAAATACTTTGTATATGAAAACTATAACTTGCATTTTATGTCGCAAAAAAAATATTGTAATGTATTTCTGTCTGTCTGACTGTTCATTCGTTCTAATGTCTAGATCAATTTTAATTGTATGCTATTATAAATAAATTAACGTTATAATCAATTATTTGGTTTTTATATACAATTTATATTGTACTTACGTATATACCTATAGTGTATTCACAAATACCTAAAGCTTGATTAAACTATCAATGCATTGTAGTTAGTAACGAAGTAACAGGAAGCTATGTATGGTTACTACGACTCTTAAATTCTTAGGCAGCGTATGCATTTAATAACAATTTTTCTTAAAACGGTATTTATTTGCCAATTATTATTAATATTTTCGCTAATTATTAGAACGCACCAAAAAGTTCGATTTGGGCAACTGGTTGCCAAAATCGTACCCACCAGCTTCCTATATGGTATACCGGCATTATATATGGAAATCACCAATATCCCAAATCGTACCTGTTCATATACCTGAAATAATTTTAATAACAAGCAAACAATAAATTAAATTTTTTTTTTCACCTCCTAGCAGAAAGTGTCAACTTTCGTAGTGCTGTTGCCAGAGCATTTTAAGGTTAAATAAAAATAAATTGTAAGTAAATAAACAAATATTTTACCTATTAATGATACTTTGATTGCACTGTCTAATAGCGGTAGTACAATTTAGAAAACTCAACACACTAAAAAAAAATTCTACAATAATTTACTAAAAAGTATCATCTAAGCTTGATTTCGATATAAAAAATAGACTTAGTCTAGTTTTAAGGAAAAATTTATTAAAATTTTACATCAAACTGATCTTCTGATTTCTAAAAATCTCCGTTTTTGACCATATAACTAGCTGAATTTATTGTATATTGCCGACTTATCAATCATGTAGTTCATATATCGCTTGTTTCGCTAAAAATTTTAGTAGCCGGAAAGAAATAGACAACTCTTTCCTATGTATAAACAACTTATTGATATTGAATTTTCTCCAAAAATTTATTATTTTGTATTCTTGAATGCTCTATATTTAAAAACAAATTAAACTCATAAAAAATATTAAAAATATATCTAAAAAACAAACAATTGTAAAACTATTATTAATATTAATGAATAAAATTTTAAAAATTGTATTTTAATATCATATAGTAAAGGGTGTACCAATAAAATGGCAGAATTTCAAATGCCTGAAAATGACTCGCGCAAGGGTTAAAGCATGAAAAATCGATTTATACCTTGAATTAGCTCCATCGAAGCTCTCAGCCCTGCTCAGGCGTCGAGAAATGAATGACACGAAAGTTTTCCCTTGATTTGGTGGATGCTTCCTATATTGTGTTATCTTATTCGATTTCTACTCCTTAGAATGAACAATAAACATAAAATTCAATTTAAGAAAAAAACCTTTTGAGTAGTTTTGATTTACACAACAAAGATTACTTGTACGAATTTTTGGGTCAATCGAATGAGAATATCTCAGCAACTTTCAAAAAAAAGTTAGAGAAACGTTCAAAAATCGAATCTACGGATCAAAAAACATAGGAAGTAATCTAAGCCCCTTCAGGGCCACTGAGACCTTGCTACTGACTGAAGTATATGACATCTTTTATGCACCTCTATATAAATAAATTATGTATATATTTTACCATATCATACATTTTTAGTCCAAACATAAATTTTTTAAAGGCCGTTAATGGATATCATTGGACAATAACACAATAATATGAATATTATTGCTCGTAATCAGCTGAATCAAATCTACAATACCTACAGTACAATACAACCAAATCAAACGTATAATAAAATCTAACTCTTATTATTTTATACTTATTTTTATACTTTATTGATGAATAATATTATTATACAAAGTATTCAAAAATTTATACAAATTATTTAGCTAAATCATGCATAAGACACACATAAAAAAGATAATGTCATTATTTATTGCATAAATTTTATACTTATCACAAAATAATTTCAAAAGCTCACAAATGTATACAAAAATAATATTTTGTCCATTTTAAAGTTTGTACTAGACAAAAAAATGAAAATGTGTAAAGAAACATTCTAACACTGCAAACAAAAAGAGAAATTTTTCAAAAACAAAAAGTTAAATAAATGGCATTAGAAGTAAAAGTTAATATCCCTCCTCTAGCAAAACCATAATTAAAATGTAAACTTTAATTTCCAAAATGATAAGAAAGAATAATAATAAAAATAATGGTTCGGAAACATTATGCAATTACTAGACTATACTTCTTAAAAGTTGAAAATCGAATACGAAAGCAATCAAGAATATACTTCGAGTTCGATTTCTACCAAATCTATAGAGTTCTCCACAAATTATCTCGTACAAAAAGAGCCAATAAAAATAATTGGTCGAAAACATTATGCGATAGCTAGACTATACTTCTGAAAAGTTTCTTTAGAAAGCATATACTTTCGAGTTCGATTTCTACCAAATCTATTAAGTTATCGAAAAATTATCTCGAATTAAAGTTGTCGATTTGTTTATAAAGAATAACTGTCTAAATTTATGTTATCCTCTCTTCACCATATATAGTTAAAGTTTATCGTTCAGTCATCTTAAAAGTCAAGGTCACTCAAGGTAGATTTTTATACAACTTCCTTGGCTTTATAACTTTTGTATGAAACTTTTTTGCTAAAATAATTATTTTTCGAGTTTGGCTGTTGTTCCGGAACATTGTTAGAACCCGGTATACTATATCTCAAGGATTGTGTGTCGTACTATTTTTGGCAACATTTTATCTTATTTCATGCAAATTCAGCATATAACGTATATTAACCTAATGGAGACCATGATAAATTTGAAGATTCTCCGAGAACAATATAATCTTATACCTAAAATAAAACTTTCTATAATTTTTTAAGCCTTTACAAAGCTTGTTTCGAATTCAAATTTTGAAGGAAAGGATTTTTTTAATAAATAGCTTCGGCTATTTACTTAAAATATGCATATTGCAAAGTAAATTTTTTTAAATTTTATTTATATTCCATCCACTAAGTACACTGATGAATGTTTAATCGCTATAGTTCATATAAACAAAAGGACAATAATTATAGATAGCAAATAAATATACAAGTTCATTAAATATTATTTATTGTTATATTATTATATGATTTTGTCGGCCCTAATAGCTCAGTTGGTTAAAGCGTAACAAATTTTGTTCGCCGTATGCCCAATTCAAGTGATTTCAATTCCCGCCGTCACAACAACAAATTAATTAATAGTTTTGATGGGCTGGTGGTGTACTACAGGGTATAATTTTACTCAGACAAAGAGATCGAACTATTTGACGTCATATACTATGTTTGCCATATGAATTAATTCTGGGTTGCTAGAAAAAGATACAAACAAATCTTTGATGGCTTTTATCTTGGTTGTTTTTATAGTTAAATAATTTTTCTCTGCTGTTCGTTACACAAATAATCTTTAATTAAGAAGCAAAAAGAGTAAATCTACCCTATTAAAATTTATGCTGCTAAAAAGGATATATAAAAACTGATTAAATAAAAACGTTCTTAATAGCATTCATCAGCAATTCTTATAAAATTAGAAAAAAATTTGAAATTCATTTTATTAAGAATCACTGTTACATAATGTACAAAATCTTGAATGTCACATTCGCAATAGTACAAATATTCTGTATTACAATGGGTAGGTACAAAAACATACATAAAACAATACTATTTTAGTTAACTCTATAGAGCAAAACTAAGCAAAAGTTACATTACAACTACTAACTATACTCGTAGTAAGCAACACCATGTGTCAATTGTTAAGGTAATAATAATAATATTCTATATAGATTTTGCTAATGATTCAATCGCGTGTTCTGGAAACTTTTCGATATATCATATACATACATATACATGCATACATAGGAGGACATAGTTATTGTATTTATGTTCATATACTAAATATGTAATGTACTGGGTCTTTCAACTATGACTAATAAATATAGGATAAAGAGATCTAAGCAATGTTATTAATATAATATTTTCATTTGCAATAGCCAATCAATTTTCCGAAGGGAATTCCTGTAATAAATTCCATGAAATAATTTTCGAATACTATTGACTGTATCTACGCATTTGCAAATATATTTTAATATGTGTCCTCAAAATTTTAATTTCTAACGAATGGATTAAGAACCAGGCCAAAAACACATACAATAGTTCTGACTAACCAGCTCTGTTCTCACATTTAACTGACTGTCACATATATGCAATATACAATATATGTAACAATTTTCAGCTTTAGTAAATTCATTTAAATACCGCGGAAATCATAACCATTTCGATAGCATATATCTGACCCATGTTATATCGTTCGCTTGACTGATCGCAGTATATGGGTGTACACAACTACTATAACAAATCAGGTTTTTTAAATTCACAGAATTTTTTTAACCAAGCTCTTCCATTATAACATCTTCGTCCGGATATACCAATCTTTAGAGACACGATCAAAAATCGAATCTATGGATCAAAAAATATAGGAAGTAATCTAAGCCCCTTCCGGACCACAGAGACCTTGCTACCGCCTGAAGTATAGGGCATCCTTTATACACCTCTCTATAAATAAATTATGTATATAATTTTCCATATCACATATTATTTGTCCAAACATAAACTTTGTAAAGGCCGTTAATGGATGACATTGGACAATAATATGCATACAAAGGAAAACTTTTCCAAAATATATTAAAATGCACTAAAAAGTAAAAAAATAACGATAATGTAGATATGATATGATAATATAATGTAGACATTCTTGTTATTTTTGGAGTCGGTGTCAGCCAAGCTAATGTAGGAAACTGTTCTACATTAACTGTTCTACATTAACTGGAGTCGGTGTCAGAGTTGTTTCCTTGGCTGACACCGACTCCAAAAATAACAAGAATTTAACTACATTATATTATCGTTATTTTTTTACTTTTTAGTGCATTTTAATATATTTTGGAAAAGTTTTCCTTTTGAAGTCGGTTTTCTTTTTGTTAAAAGTTTTTTTTATTTTGTGATTTTTAGTGAATCTGAAGTACACTAACTAATTTATCACTAAAAAAAGAACCATCGAGTGATACTGAGCTGTTCGTCCTCTTGTCGTGCAAAATTAATCCAAATTTAAGACTTTTATGGTTTTCTCAAGGATGTCGTTGTTAGAACTGTACCAAAATTAAATGGGGCCAAACGGAAAGCACCAGCTTTCAAACAGATAAAGAATCATCAAAATCGGTTCATCCAGTCAAAAGTTCTGAGGTAACAAACATAAAAAAAAAATAAAAAATACAGTCGAATTGATAACCTCCTCCGTTTTTGTTTGAAGTCGGTTTTACAATATGTGTACAATAATATGTGTACACAACTACTACAACAAATCAGCTGTTTTAAATTCACAGAATTTTGTTTAACCAAGCTCTTCCATTATAACATCTTCGTCCGGATATACCAATCTTTAACTTTTCAGTGACCAAATATAAGTATTCTAAAAAGTCTCAATGGCAAAATATGTTCTAATTTTTGCTGCAAACAAAACTGGAAAGCTTATTATTTTCATGAACTATTCTTAAAAGAATTTAAGATCGAAGATCAAAGTTTAAAAGTCGAAATACAAACCTATAACTGAACTCAAGTCCTCTGGCATCTCCCACCAATGTGGGTCCGGTTGACATTTATTTTACTTTGGAGTTCAATTTAATAGTTCAAAGTTCATTGTTTAGGACATTTGATCTTCAGATCAGCCATCAATTTTCATGTAATATGTAGAGACAAAAATAGTGGCAAAATTTTTTTATGAGATATTGTTATAAAATACGTTCTCTTAATTTTGAAATTACATATTTAGGTGAAAAATATTGGAATTTATTAAAAAAGAATAAAATTCAGAATCTAAACAATCCAAACTTGATCAGAAATTCTGTCTTAGGAATTTTTTTCACGTAGCATATGTCTGCCTTTTCAACTCCGAATACTTTAATGTATTCAATTGTTGAAGATCTTCATAATAACATCTTCAGTTTATAAACAATTATACATATCTTCCTCCCTTATAAAAAATTGTTAATAAAATGCGAATAAATCTAGATGAGTTATTTGAAAGACCTTGTATTTAAAACTCGTCAAGTCCCTGGTTGCTTTAGTAGTTTTTAATAATAACATAGGAGGTACTATATACTTTGGCATAAAAAACTTTTGTTTTTCGACATTCACTAACAGTGAAATAATTATTTTTTAAACATACATTAATATTTTATACATACCTTAAACAAAACTATAACTGTACTAAAAATCTAAAACTTTGTTTTATTAGGTCTAGGTCTGGTGCCACGGGAAGAATTTCAAAACGTCTGAAAATTTGAGAGGCGATTGTCACGTGTAAAACTACCTTTACCTCTATAAAATTGTTAATAGGCGAGTTGTTAATTGTTAATAGGAAATTTGCATGAAATTAATGAAAAAGCAACACGTATTGCTCCAGAACAAAAATGCGATACGACCAGTGACGTGAAAACGTCTGCTTATTAAATTTGTTTCAATGCAAAGTCATGAAAACTATTCAGCAATTTTATTCTAATAATTTTAAAGTGAATTCTTTAAATCATTTAAGAATCTCATTTTAAAAATCTACTTGATTCTTGACCTTCATGGGCAAGTTTAAGGTCAAATCTAAGAACACGATTAGATTGTACGTGCGATATCCTACAACTTTTGTTCTGTTCCTTTTTATTCTCGTCATTATTATCTAAAATTAACGTGAATCTCCAATTTTTTTAACACTCTCAATGAATGAAACCAAAAAATGGTTTCAAGTTTAAGCTTGCCACGCACTTAAAACTATTCCGAGCACTCTGAAGAGAAGAAAGTATCCGACCAGGAAAATTCTAAGAGGAAAAACCGTGACAACTGCCTGTTAAATATCCAGTTGCTTTGAAATAACTATCAGAAACTACGCTTGACCCTGGTCTTTTATATATCCACAAAAAGAGTTTTTGTGAATTTTATGATTATAAAATAGATTTTTGCATGATTAAGTTTTTTTTTTATTTTGGTTGTTTATTTGTGCACAAGGTCTTTTCTGTTAATTATTTTTGTTGTGTAAAACAGATGTTTTGTTTTTTTAGTTATTTTGGCATTTATTAACGAATTTTAATGAAAAAATAATAAAAACTATTAAAAGTTGTTGATAGATTTCAATGGGGCAATAAAATTAAATTTAATAAATATTTCAACAAAATAAAAATTTGACATATTAATTAATTTAAATGATCACAAGCAAAAAATATGTAGGTACATACAAAGTTATGTAACACCGGCATTTTTTAAAAAAGAGTCGTTTTTAAAGACACGAACATGTTTCTAGATCAATTTAGTCTTTGAAAACTTTGAGAAACTGAACCGCCTAGCACTGAATGTCCAACTGATCTGAGTACCAGGCGACTCTGGCGTTAAAGATAACAATGCAATGCAACGCCTTAAACACCCTCTTCACCTGACAATATGATTTCCATAGCAAGATGTTCCATACTTTATCGAATCAAGCAATGCCTACGACAAGACCATCTTTATTAATGGGACTTCAACTGCCACCTTCATGACATTGGAATCTCTGATGATCGCACTTTTAGGATCGTAGGACGATGAAACTTCCATACATGTTATTTGCGCCTTCAGAACTCTGGATAGTGTCAGCTATAAAACATTTGGGCCTGAAACCATAAATTCATCAACCCATTTTGAATTATTGAGTGTTATACAAAACTATCGTCTTAAAATATTCCAAAGAATACGTTCTGGAGCTATGATCATCGAGTCAAGGGACACCTTGTATAGAGGATCCACAATCGTCAAAAAACTGCAAACCGAAAGAATTGATTTATATTAAGTAGACGCTTGAATCAGACAATTTTCACTGGATGCTGACGTTATATTGCCAACTTTTTTGAAACGTAACATCGGTGAAAGTGCAGATTAGTCCTATGTATGTATCTATTTCTTACAAAATAAAATTTACTAGAGCTTCCACCATCATTATTAAGAAAAACAAGTGGTTAGAAATATTTTTCTAAAAACAAACATTGACGATATTCCATATATTTTTGGATAATATTAAAAGCTATGACTGTACACAGTTAGAAACATGTCTAATTCTATTCACAAAATTTTCCACACACTTTTACAAACACTCATACACATATACATATAAAGAAGTGAAAATTCAATTGATCTTGTCCATTGATGGCATCTCATTTATCATCGTCAATTTCTTTAGATACATTCGTACTGAAAACGTCCAGACGTCGTCTACACTCCAACTCTACAGAATAGTACAAACACACATTTCAAAACATTCAACTTCCCAAACTAGACGACTGACGTCGTTTCTTATTATCTTTATACAGATATATAGATATATATTATATGCATGTATAATATAAGTATCCTATATTAAATTTTCTCATTTTCTTTATATATCTGAATGCAACTTTTCAATACTTCCATTATTCTAGATTTTCATCACATAGTTTTTTACAGAAAAACTTATTCATTTGTATTTGTTTGGTTTGGAAAAGTTTCTAGGATATAACTATGAGAACAGTTTAGAATTATTTGAAGAAAAAAGTAGGTATTCGTTTTACAATTGAGTAGAATTTTAGGAGAGAGTAGTTATAATCCTAACTCTTAACTTTAATGAATCTGTGCATCACTTAACGGGTATTGATTTGTCAATACGAGCAATAAGTTTATTCATAATCAATTAATTATTTGCTGTTTATTGAAATTCATCAAAAAGAACAATTTTGGCAACTGGTTTCATAAATCATACTCATCGATTTATTAAAGGATATTCAGTAATCTTCAAAATCAAACTTTTCTTGTTGATAATAAAATAAACGCAATAATGCGGTTAATCATAAAGGACCCCGCAATATTAGATCGGAAAATATCTCTCTGTGAACCTTTTTTTATCCCATCCTAAAATGTTCTTCAGATCGTTCTGATCAAATCTTCTCACGTCCAAAAAAATTTTTTACGGCTAGTTTTCGAGCTACGGACTATATCTTACTATAATGTATGTGTAGCCTTGATCGCGCGTAGCTCGAAAACTGCCCTTTAAAAGTTTTGTGGCCGTGAGAGATTTTATCAGAACGACCTGACGAATTTTTTTGGGGTGGTTTGAAAAAGTTTCACAGAATGTCGTTTTCCTAGTCATATGCTAAAACTATAATATATTCTTTGTAGCTTTGATCGCCGGTAGCTCAAAAACTATTCCTTAAAAATTTTTGGTCGTCGGAGCTTTTGATCAAAATGATCCAAAGAACATTTTAGGGTAGGTTGGGTAAAGTTTCACAGCAAGCCATTTTCCCATTTGATATTGCGGGGTCTTTTGCAAGCTTAACAAAGTTTATTATAGTTTTGGATGATATACACAAAATAATGAAAAGACGGTCGTTGTCAGAACGATTTACTTGGTTTATCTATATCTCTTGCAAAATCATTTTGAATTTAATACAAACCAAAAGGCAATTTTAAGTATTTCAATTGGCTAAAATTTATGCACACATGATGGCATGCATATTATTTTCAATATATAATTTAATCAAATTTTTATACCCATTAACTATTTATATTTGTCTTTCATAATTTGTCTCTAATGTCTAGACATAATCAATTTTAAACGATTTCGCTGTATATTATTCTTTTTAACAAAAGAATTATCAACAAAATCGCACGTTGCGTTGTGCAGTAGATGTTTTTTTTTTTATTCCGATTGCAATGATTAAAAAGTGCTTTTCTAAATGAGAATAAAATAATATTTTTATACTATTAAAAGTAAATAAAGTTTGCATGACGGAACTAGTTATTTTTTAATTTTTATTTAAAAATATATCAAAACATGTTTTGTTTGTTACATTTCCGGTCTTGTATAATTAAGATATTTTATTTTTATATATAGGTGTATTCATATCGTATATGTAAAATTGTTACAATTGTTTCATCATTATTGCAAAATAATAATAAAAAAAGGTAAAAAACTTCACTATGATTGGTTTCTATACAGAATTTACTATTATGATTATTTACTACCAGAGTGATACCCACCCGCTTCGCTGGGTTTAAAAGTAAAGATTGATAAAGATTGCTCTTATTTATCCCCTTTCTATAACACTCGAAATAATGGTAAGGATTGTTTTACACAGGTAAAATATATGTATGGTTTTCAATTTTTTTAAATGTATAATAGTCGTAATTATTCATGGAGTATATCAGAAAAGATGGCCGTGAAGTATTTTATATTGACTATTTTTACAGAAATCTGTTATTTAGGGTAATGTCAAATTAAATTAATTAAAATTTTTTTTTTATTGATATATCTTTATAAATTATATCCCATGTGTTATTCTGAAGTATGAGCTATATTGCTGTACAGTTTCAAAAACCGTTCGCTAGTTTTAGCTTGAAAGCTTAACAAACAAACAAACAAATAAACTAACATGCTTACTTTCGAATTTATAATATATAGAGAGAAAAAGATAGAGATTAAGGTATTAATTTACACAAAACCGCAGGGCATATAGTTCGTTGTTTATATTAAGTATAAATCATATCCGATATCAATTATTAATAAGTATACTCGTAGAAATCTTAATATTCTGTAAATTGTAGCTTCAATGGAAAGCTGTTTACTTACTTAGTAGCTAATACGTTATTAAAACTAATTTGAGATAATTTTCAAAAATATTTATATAATATTTTTACTTCGAATAACCTAAAAATATTTACGTATTTCTCTTCTATAATTTTTATAAAAATAATAGCATAGAAAGATTTTTTCACTTTATTTTGGTAGTACCTACACGAAAGTGATATTTCAAGAATTTCTCAAAACTCGGAATATAAAATATTTAATTCATAATACACATGCTGTTAAAATTAGAAGATGATTTACCATGTCATACATGAGATATTAGCAATTAAAAGTGACGCAATTTGTACGTGTACATGGGAGAAGCGTATAAAAATGACAAATTTATATTTATTTATCAATGAATGACGTTCACCATCTCTATGAAAATCTAATATAATGTAGAATACTATATTTAGAAAATATAAAAATAAAAATAAAAATTATTTACCATATAGTTTCGATAAAAAACTTAAACATATAACTCGTTTTAGCGATGATTTTTTGTGGAGAGGATATAAAGACTAATAGTAAAGGTATATATCATAGTGTGTGTGTGTATACGTATAGGAGATATGTTAGTGAGGAACTACAGTCTTGTGAAAATAATATATGGTATAGCACAACTAAGTCATAGCACAGTTAATGCGCTGAATGATAGTATTAGTCCAAAACTTTTTGACTGGACTGTCGCGGAGGAAAAAAAAAACAAAATTTTTTGTACATTTTTAAATTATTCGTTTTTGAAGTTATAAATAATATATAGTTTATAAGTAAAAAACAAAAAATACCAATTTTTAGCTTACTATTTAACGTGCGTAATAATAAACACTTATAAAAAAATTAAAGCTAAAAAACAGCAACTAGCGGAACAAGAAGAAGCAAATGACGAATTATTGATAGGTAAGCTTATTAATAAATTTATCTTACCCACCCTAAAATGTTCTGTGGGTAGGTTACATAAATTATAGTTACCTCTATAACTGGAACAGTGAGTGAATTTTATATGCATTAACCTCTGTAACTGAGAACTGAGATAAAATTGTTTTGATTGTTTACTTTCTTATTCTTACTCTACCCAAAAATTCCACATTTAACTAATTTTTAGCCTCATTGTCCTTCAGTTTTTGTTTGCTTTTCTATCATACGGATGTTTATTTGAAAAATGCCGAAACTAAGGCTCAAATCGTTGTCAGTACGAGAAAAACTGAAGTTAATATCCGTTTATGAAAGTGGGAAGACACGCGATGAAGTCTGAGACGAATTTGTAGAATATGCCAAAATCTACTCTTTGTAGAATAATTTAGAATAAAGATAAAATTCAATCATAATGAAGGACATGGAAAAATAAAGAGTGTACGTTTATCAGAATATCCTAAACTTGAACAATGTTTGCTAACATGGGTCAAGCAAAAATGTTCCAGTAAGTGGACCGATGATGAAAGAAAAGACACAGTTAATTTTTAATTTAATAATACGTTATTTTATTTAATAATCGCATCTCTATACCTGAAGCATCCTGTATTATGACCTCTCTTAAAGGAACTCTCGGTAAATGACACAGATATTTATTTGTATCTGGATATCTAAGACACAGGGTAAGTGAATAAGTGAGACAAATTTTCAGGTCTCTTGATATCTCACTTAACCAGATTTCACTTCACATACTTTTAAGGATTCATAGTTTTAAATAATTATAAAAATATTATCCTGTCAATTGCAATATAGATGTTCAGCAAACTATATTTTAGTTTTCACACAGCGAGGTTAACTTTAATGCAAATATTTATTTGACACATGTAAAGTTTAAAGGCAAACAACTATTGAAAAGCATATTTGATAGTGTAAAAAAATTAATTTCTAGATATTAAATAAATTTATTTGATTAATTAATAATATAATATTTATTATTTATATGCATTTCTGTACATAATTTTCATAATAAATCAATACGCGTTTTTTTTTTATGAATAATTTTTGTTCTTAAATATACTATTACTATTTTATATAATTATCACAAGTCGTAAATCTCAATTTTACTGAACAATCTATTTGACTTTAGAAACACTTGAACTTTTTTTTATGATCCAAGCACGGTTTTTGTATTTGAATTTTCAAAATTGCTCAAATAATATTACTTAAATTAAAACTTGTATAAAAACAAGTGGAAACAAACAATTGACTGAGTTAATTCTTGAAATACCATGTAAATATTGTGTTAACTACACTGCCGCATTATATATACATACATGTCACACATACATAACTCATATTCCCATGTAATACATACTATATAATTTGCGCTCTCACGAGAAACACTGATGTTTACGAAAAAATGTTTCAAACAAAAGTTGTTAATGTTTTTAATAGGGAAATTTTTTTATATTTAAACTTCTGTTCTATCTCTAACGATTTAAGACCCAATTGACCTATGTTGCCCATTTACGAGCTCCACCTCACTTTTTATGTCTCGAGCAGGCTGTAAAAATTTCAGCTTGATATCTGATATCTTTTTGAGCTATCGTGTTGACAGACAGACGGACAGACAACCGAAAATGGACTAAATAGGTGATTTTATGAACAACTGTACCAAAATTTTGGTCGTAGCTTCAATATTTTTAAGCATTACAAACTTGGGACTAAACTTTATATATTATGACATATTTTATATATACATGGTATAACTTAGCTTTGAAAATTGTTAGGTAACAGACTATCAAATTATGAACGTTGCACGTAACTTTTCCGTAAATCAAAATCTTTCAAAGCAATTGTAAAAAGTTTAATTAAAGTAAATTTATTTTCAACGCCCTTGCTTTTTAATGCTATTTAAATTTTATATATATTACACTAGAAATTCTTAAAATTAAAAAACGATAATTTACTTACTTTACTTTATCAGATTCCAAACGATATGAAATGACTTTCTTCTTAGAATTTCATCTTTACTAACATTCTTTACTAATTAAGCTAATTGTCCACCGTAAGTAATTCATTAAAACATGCAAGAAATTCATAAACACTAATAGATCAACATTATTTTAACAAAATTTATTTCTTATAATAATTTATTTTAATTATTTATTTACATATAAATTAATTTTTTTGAAATTATTAAAATAATAATATGTAATAAATTACAATTTTTATATGTTTATTTATTTATTATTTATAATAATTTAAGAATACTTAATTATAAAATTGCATAAAATATTAATATTGAAAATAAATATCGACTTACATACTGCTGCATATTAGAAAGTATTGTATATGATGGTTATGTGTGTAATTGTGCATATACTTTATAGAATATAACAATATAATTTTCAATTATAAAAATTAATTGATAACCCTTTGATGAACTCTGCATGACAGCTCTCACTTTTAATTATATCTTTGATCGATCTTGACTTTTATTGTGTTGAAATCACCTCATAATTAATACTGTGACACTTACTGACTAAAGTTTTGTACCAATCACAGAATATTTGTCTAAATTACCGCAAAGACTCACACTAAATTTAGCATAATCTTAAAATCATCTACGCTTTGTTTCTTAAGTCAATTTTTCTTTCTTCAATTTTTTTTTTAAGTGCAAAATGGTAAAAACTCTTCATCAGAATAGATGGTCGTGAAATGTTTTACTTTTACTATTTTAAATTTTTACAGAAATCTTTCATGTATGGTTCAAAATCATTATCATTGATGAAGCAGTAAAATGTCAGATTAAATTTAATTTTTTTTAAATATATCTTTATAAATTATTATAGCTCACGGGTCATTCTGATATATGATCTAAATTTTTGTCCAGTTTTATTCAAATCCATTTGGTAGCGTGAAAGCATAACAAACAAACACATAAACATCCTTACTATCACATTTATAAGGTATAGGGATTGAACGAATTCATTTACTGAACGAGCTAATCTCTGTTCGATCGCACTGGATCGATGGATACCAGAATTTTTTCGCCTATGCAGTCGTCAAATTCTTAATATACAATTGTTCAAAAATATCTATACAGTATTGTTGTTACATAATACACAAATTTTGGCATATATATCTGACATTGGTATACATACACTAACAATTTATCAATGTCAACACAATGTTTAGTTGTCGTTCTACTAAGATGTGGCGCACATAGAACCAACGAACGCATTTGCCCTCTAGTTGTACTCAATTCTCGATATCATCTATGTCTTTTAGCGTCACTCACTTTTCACTTTTCAATTGGTTTTTAAAAGGAATTGTTTTTCATATTATATTTGATGTTTAAGAGTAACGAAAATTATTATTAAATCAGTAATATTAGAAAATGTTTCAGTAATTTTCGTCGTTTTAGTTTAATATATAAAAGTTTGATGTCGTTATAGTCACAGTTTTAATTTCTCGAAGCTCAAAATTTATTTTTGAAAATTTTCATGATATAAGAAATAAATTTTCCTTTGAAACGATTTCCGACTGCTGTGTATAAACTTTTCTCGTACACGATTTTCTCGGGTAGAGAATATAGAAAACGAAAATTTTCTTGAAACAAGAATTTAAAAATAAACCAAATATGTTGTTAAATGAAAATACTTAATATGCGTTAATTTATTGAAGTAAACAAAATTAGGAAATTTTTATCACTTATATGAGCAGTGCAAACTTGCTAAGTAGATTAACACACGAGGTGATATTACAAAAAAAAACCAACAAAATTCGATAAAAATGTACAAAATGTAAATTGTAGGCCGGTCAATTGTGACAATTTTTGCTGTTTTAATTTTGTGACTATCTAGTCCGAACATCAAATCAAGTTGAAACTTTATTTTATATACCTTTTAAATTTAAAGTTTTATCTGCATATGAATCTTTCAATTCTATTATATGCAATGGCTAATAAAACTTCTTCTTAATTTTTAAGTAGTCAAATCAAATCAAAAAGAATCAAAAAATCTAAAAATAAAAATACCTACCTATAACATTTTTACATAGTTATGAGTACCTATGTATGTATATAAATATTAAAATAAGTGTAACAAAGATAAATATAATCGTTTTTAGTTTGATATTAAATGACATGAGACCCTCCATGTTGCTGTCATAATGTAAATTCACCATGACGTCTTCCCATAACTGGTTCAAGTATCCATATTTACCATATACTTTAAAAAACATTTAATGCTACAGTCAACATCAACAAAATATAACTTCATACTTAGATGCAATGCTCATAAATTCATTTTATACTACACAGCTCTTACAAGTTGAAGTGATGTAAGATCTTTTTGAAAAAAAAGATTTGTGTCTTTTTAATTTTTATATTTTACAATAATTTTATGTCGACAAAGGCGTGGGCTCTATTAGTGTATTGTTTCTTACTTATGTTTTTGATTTATTATCTACTGTATTTCAAATGTAATAATAAACTGTTGTAATAGAGATGAAAAGAAAGAATCTAAAATCCTTACTATGATATAAAATTTTGTAGATAACTAATCTCTACTACGGAATCTCCAGTTGGTATACTCAGATCGAAACAGTAAAGAATCAGGCAAATGGAACATTTGCAATTGGCTCTAGGGGGATATGTCAATAATAGAATATAGATACTCTAGTGGTATAATGGAATAATGGAATCTATAAGTGGAGAATGAGTTAAATGAAATGATTAGGTACAAAATTTCACAGTTTTGACCGAATTTTGACGGTTCGACTCAGCTGGTTCAACGAAATCAAATCGAAAACGAATTATAACAATTTCAAAAAACTGATAGAAGCTGAAAATGTTTTGGATCTAAACTAGTGACGGACAGGATGAAGGTCAAACTAATACTTATTTGATTATCTTTATCTATACTAAGAAACATAGTCTTTCCTGTATTGATCTTGGTCTTGCTATAAAGGTAACCAAGTTAGGTTTGTTTTTGTCTTGGTGCTAATAATTTTTCTCAATACTTGGTTTTAAAATGTTATTAGAAATAAGCATGCACTTTCAAAAGCACCGATTAACATTGCAATATTAGAAATTCCAGAAGTGAAAAAACATAAAGTATTGCAAAATATAGAATGGAAAATACATCATTTAAAACTCTTAAGAAATGAATTAATTCCCATCTTGATGTTGTGATCCAAAAAATAAACTCTGGTGTAAGTCACTAGCATCGTTAATTTTTTTGTGTCTCGTTTAATATGCATTTCATAGAGAAATTTGTTGTTTTTAACGACTGGCGTATGTTAATTTCAAAAATCAAAACAAACCAGCGGAATTCTTTCCAAGTTTGGATTGAAAATGCATTAACTAGAGTCTGACAAAGGAGTGGGATCTTAATGTTGAACTATGCACTTTCAAAAATTTATTCATTGCACTAAATTTAAAAATTCATTAAAATTATCAAAAAGCAAACGCGATATGTTCTTCATACTATCCAGAAATTTCTCGAAAATGTGACGAATTTCATTAATGACAATAGAAAATTTTTTAATTTTGTGGTAAGCTTAAAACTAATTAAAATGACTCTCCGGCATAACTATCTAATTCATATTATCTTCTTATAACAATAACAAAAACAGATATTTATTGAAATTAAGCTTGCTACTTAGTTAAAAAACGAAGAGCGAAACTTCGATAGAAAACTGTCATTAAAAAATGTACCATACACGAAATGATTCACAGGATGTACGAAATTATATTGGATTTTAATACTAAGAAAGACTCTATCTAGCAATAGAAAAAATGACAATTTTGTAAACCATAGGCACAGCACATTAACATGTAGGTATATTAAAATAGAGATCTTTTATCGTTACGTTGCTTGAGTTGTTTAAGTATGGTTTACATTTTTTTTTTTACTCGTGGCTCTGACATCTAAGCGTTAAAATCGAATAGCAGAAGCCGATATTCAAAACCACTCTGGGTCCATGGATGGAAATCCGGGGTCATTTCTGATTTTTGCCCCATGTAAACTATTTTGGAATTGGGATCTTAAACACATCAATTTTATGAGATTTTTTCGTTATTTTTATGTGGTACTGTACACAGCAAAAAGAAAATATTGTATGGATGGCATTTAGAATACAAATATCAATATATTTGTAATAAAAAGAATGTGAAATGCATGTAAACTGTCGTATTGGTATCTATAAATACATATATATTGTGTATATATCGATGAACGAACGAACGGTCTAGCTACGATCATCTCATCTAATGAAGCTGTCGATATCATATATCGATAATAATAAACAACGGGTTCATATGTGTATAACACGATTATCGTGTATTTATGATTATGATTATTATTGTTGTTGTTAGGTACCAAAACTGATAAAAACTATGTTATATTATCAAATGAAAACTATTTATTATATTTTAGTTTTTTTTTTTTCAAAAAGTGATTTATTTATGATTATTATCTAATTTTCATAAATTTAAAATTGGATGTACGATAAAACATGCAAAAATGATTAATAAAGCAGAATGACATTTGATTCTCTGACAATTGTTTGAATGTTACAGATATTTAATATCAGACTGATAAATCAACGCGCGCAATATCATTCTAAAGTTACACTAACTTGTCCTAAAGTTACACCAGTGCGTACATTTTTGCCATTATTTCCGACACATCGAAAGGACTTTGTACAAGATTTCTCAATGTAGATTTTATACTTTAAAACATGAAACTAAAAATGATAGATGTTTCAATAAATTGAATAAAAAAGATGGCGATATAAACAAGAAGCACTGCAAACAAATAGGAGATAAGATAGAGACTTTATATTTGAAGCTTCTAGCATGCCCTTCACGGTAGAACAAAGGTAAGTCATTCCCATCCAGCGGGCAATAAAGTCTATTTTATAAGTTGGAAGATTCACCAGAAATTGGAAAATATTAAGTATATTTTTTTAATTATTTGACTTTTTATAGATAATATTAGAGAGATTTTTACAACGTTCATTTTCGATCTTCGGATCTTTTATTTTCGTCGCTAAAAGCGGTTCGTCGTTACATTCAATTTTTTTATAACCGATTTTGACTCTGTACCTACTATGGATCTTTTTTAAACAGGAACTATGTATTAAAAGGAAGATAACAAAACAATAACGGAAAGAATACATTAAGATAACCCTTAAACAAGACAAAACAAGAATACTTAAAACCGATGACGTGCTTAAGAGTCAACATAAAAATTTAACTGTAACAAATATTTCAAAAAAGTATATATAAATGTCAAATAAATTAAACCAATAACCCATGCTGTACAAATTAAAGCATATAATTTTAGTACACAAAGAAAAGTAACAAAGTAACCTTATGGTCTGCATATACCCCAAAAGTATTCCCAATATTTTGTAAATATGGTTAGTTTTTACGGTCAAGGATTTCTTGAAAATCATTATAAAAAATTTATACGGGCTATAAAATTTTTTTTTACAATCTTTTTAAAGTTATAAAAATGTTTATTGAAGAATGGAATGAGAAAAAAAAATTAACTTGGCGTACGAACTGACGACAAAGATTTAAATTTTTTTAAAGAAACTGTTTTCTTTTGTATTTCAAATTTATAGTTTATCTCATGAAAATATATGAGAGGATCTATGGTGATCTGTTTATAGTTTATTTCAGAAAATATGTTGAAATCAACAATATATGATATTTTAGGCCAAATCAAAAGAAGCAAGCAATGTCAAAATATTTTTCAAGTGCCACTAGAGGATATAAAGAGAGGTCCCCAAACAAGATGGCTCCAAGACGAAGAGAATGACGAAATCTAGGTATTAGATTCTAGAACTGCAGTCAATTAAAAACAGGTTCCCAGTCCGCCGAATGGATCTGGATTTTGTTCTGGACGCCACTCGCATCAATTTTTTGACTCCTCTTAAAAACATTTCAAATCCAGTTCGATAATTTTCATTCAACTTTATTTCGAAATGTAATGGTTTAAATATTTTTCTTAAATCTGGGAGCCATTTTTGTCAAAAAACACAAGAAGTGCTTGAAAAATCGCATAAGGGTTAGTAATTTAACTTAAATTTAAATCCAATTCTAAAATGGCCTGAGAAGTCTGCAAACATAGATATTTTATTAATTGCTAGTCTCATTCTAAAGAATATATAAAACTTTTGACGCCATTTATCAGTTTTATTTCAGTTATGCATCATTTATTGATAGTATGATATACAGAGTCAAGATCCAATTTTTGTAGAAAAAGAGAACAATTATAATTATAACGTTATTTTTCGAAGTAGACTAGAAATTTTCTGATACATTTTCGTGACAAATCACCAGTCTTTAAAATGAAATGGCATTTTTTAAAATGGCATAATTTGTATTAATTGAAAAAATAAATAAATTGTAAAAATTTTTACCTGTATGATGTACACTTTCTCAAAAAGAAATTTTACTTTCGTCTAAAAGTACTAAGTACATATTTATCTGCAAGGAGTGTGGATGTCGTACGACAGAAAAAAAGTAATATTTTATTACACGTGTAGCAAAATGAATACTTTTATGAACAAAATTTTTAACAACATAATTATTTTATTAATATTATTTTTGTCATAAACCGGTTAACTTTTACCTTCATAAACTTCTGTTAGTTTGCTTCTACAGTAAAAGTGAAACCGTTAGAAGTTATTTTGTACAAGAAAAGAAATAATAAAAATTTTTACAACTATAGAAAGATACTTGTTCGACAATTTAATGGTCCGTCGTCAGTCGTCAATTTTTATAATTTAATAGCCTTTTTTTTATAAATATTTTTTTTAAGGAACTTTATTTTGCTTAAAATTAATTTTATATTATTTGAATTCCCGCTCGATATGAAGAAGAAAGCTTGAACAGTGTTTTTCAAATTAAAATTTTCGGAGAAAAATATAAAAATGTTGTAGCTCTCCAACTAACAACTAGCGGTTTTAATAAAAAATTTATCCGAGTATATTTTTGAGATCGCAGCGTCCACGATAGTAAAAAAATTAACTCATCTAGCTAATCATTTTCATTGAATAAGAAGATTGTAGAACGATTATAGAATATTTCGTATGAATTAGGATTGATAGTAGTTAGTAATTTTATTGTATAAACTTGCGCGTTTATCGTTTATTAACTTAATGTGTTTTTCATTTATAAACTTAGTGCATTTTTCGTTCATAAACTTAGTGTTTTTCGTACAAACTTTTAAGTTAATTTAGTATAACATAAATTTATATAAAAATAATAACATCAGACTATCATTCTGGAAGTTCCTTAACCGCCGCAAATTCTCAGCTAAGACATCCAAACTTCCCTTCGGCTTATTAATTTTCCATGCCTTTTTATTTGTTGCCATGGATTAGGATATTCATGTAAAATATTATTCACTGAATTACATTCAGCTACCCAGCAATGTCTATTTAAAAGCATTTTATTAAATATTCACAAAAATTTTTCGGTTGTCAAAACAAAGCAAAAGTAATGAATCCAAATACAGCCAATCTAAATTATTTAATCGAAGATAATCACTAGAAATAGCATATAATTAACAATTATAATTATGGCGAAGCCGTACAGTTGTATAATATTCTATGTCTATAAAGTGACCTATAAAAAGGTTCTAATTAAAATTGGTAGAAAGAGTTTTCGTTTGAAGGATTGTCCAATAAAGTAAACGTATTTTATAGCCTAGTATACCACAAAAACTTAAGGCTTATATGTCATTTTCTTCATTTACTGCTAACCGAGACCTGAATCTATCAATTGTGTTATCTATATGGTTCTAATAGTACTATCGAGATTTTTGTCGACCAGTAACAACTTTGGCAAAAAAATAATGTGTATTCCAAGATTGTAACGTTATCATCGTCATATTGGTGGTGGGGCAGGAAAATGCATTTACCATAATATTAATTTATGTGTTTGCCAAAATAAAATGGCTATACATTTGCTCCTATAGTACGTTATTTAGCCAAACTAATTATAATTCTTTTGTTTTAAACTGATTTAATCGATGTGGTTTTTTTACTTTTTTTAGCTTATTTGGTATATTTCACTTTTTAAAACATTTACCAGTTGTAATATTTACATCATAAATGAAATTAATTTCATTTTTATATTGAGAATTTAGTTTGTGTTGACATTGTAGCTTTAAATGGTTTTTAAAACACTTTTCATGAAACAGGGTCTTTTAAACTATATTTTACTTAAAATTTTAAAAGCTATTCCACAAACAAACATAAGTTTTTATTTTAAAATTTATTGATTTCGCTTTTTTGTCACATGTATAATACTTGATTTTGATTTAAAGGGTGAAGTTTTTATCATATAAATCGTAAATCTTTTTCAAAAAAAAAAATGTAATACAGACGGTTCCTGTCATTGTAAATATGAACCCCCTCCTGAGATGAAGCTATGCTTACATCGAAAATATTCATGGCACACTTTGCCACCCAAAAAAAGTACAATCATATTTTTAAAAAACAATTTAAACACATTTTTTTTATTTAACTGAAATAAATTATTTTAAAATATAGCGGTAGTCTTGTAACCAATATTGTTGTTTAGATTTATATCCCAAAGAATTTTTTAATAAATCAGTCATTATTCATGTAATATCAAAATGTAGTTTTTATCAAATTTCAATTTAAATTTAACTGAGAAATTATAAAATTGATTTTTCTTACTCTTTTCTACGATTAAGTGAAAATAAAAAAATGAAAATAAACTGAACTAATGTTTACCCTCGTAAACTCGAGCTACGTAAGCTGAATAATAATCAATAGCTGTAGAACTAATATTATGGCGTTCAACGTAGGGCTTCTTAGATTGTTCTTTGTGAAGGCAATTACGAAAATTATTTTTTTTTTTAAACCTTCCAAAGTTTTTTTCATTTTTGAAAACACTGAAATAACAGTTACGCTGTAGTATGATATAATTTGTTTCGTGAAACAAAAGTCATTAATAAACATATAAATGTATTTAAAATTGAATCCATTGTATTTTATACAATCCTTAAAGATAGCTCAACAACATTCAGTAGCTTCAACAATTACATGTATGGAACACAAAGGTAGATACGTTGAGGCAAAACGAACTGAAAAAAACTGTATATGAATGAATTGTTAAGGAAGGAAATGTTTTGACCACTGCATTTATAAATTAAATTTTGCAAATCCTACTTATAAACCACGTTATCTGTTGTCCAAAATAACCAGTTAATGAATCCTATATCAGTTAGATTTCCTTATTATTACGAATTCAGAAGGCTGGGGCTGAATATTTCAGAGCTGTTTTGTTAGTGAAATTCCAAATTGAAACATTAATACTAGATTTTGTGCCAATTAAATCTCTTTTTTTTCACTTTAAAATTTGCCTTACGCTACCCAAATAGTTTTGGATGATGACTTCATTTGTTTAAGTACACCTACTTCTAATATTTAAATAGTAAATTTTGACTGATTGATTATTCATCTACTTTAAATAGCTTTTTAACATCGAGGTCATTAACGACTTCTATTTACAAAACTATAATAAAATAGTAAATTTTGTCTAAAGCAAAATTTTGGCAATTTTTACTAACTTCAAAGATACGTTTAAACAAAATAATTTGAACGTACAAAATTGAATTGTTTTATTGTATATATGGAATTGCATCACAGGTGATCTTCAATTCGCTGCTTTTTAAATGGGGAGAGTCAGTTTCGAACTACTACAAGCAAATAAGGTATTTTTTTACGTAAATTTTGAAACGTTTTAGCAGTTTCTAAATGTCAAAAAATGCCACTGAAACCCTCAACATGGTCTATAAATTTTGTAGAATATAGTAAAATTCTTTACAAGCTTTTATTGCACCTTATATATTTTTTGCTTAAAACTTTGATCATTTTAGACATTTTATATTACATTTAACTTATTTGTGTAAAGAAATTTCATACCTATATTTGAGAACCTAGTGATGATAAAACTCCTGTATATATTTATGTTTATACAAAAAAATGTATAGTTAGCCAGGTGTTGTAAGAGTACAAGCCCGAAAATTTTTTATAAATTAGTAACCTACAATTTTACTTTGAAAATTGCCAATTTGCTTGGACTAAACAGTCAATATACAGAGGCTTATAACTACTGTATATTGTGATAGCAGCTATATATGAACAGTATACGTACCTACATTATCATTATTTAGCTCTAAAAATGAAAAATGATGTTATTGACAGGTTGTGGGTAAAAATATCTATAATAATATTTATTACTGACCAAAAATATAATTAATGATTGATATGCCAGCAGTAGTAGCTAGAAAATAATTCGGTAAATATATCTATAATAATAATATTTCGATATCTGTACAAGATGGACCATGAAGCATTAAAATTAAATGTTTTTCCGAAAATTTCTATCAAGTTCTAAAATTTTTTACAGTTTTGTGTTCTTTAGATAAAAACATTCTAACCTACTATAATTAATTTTCTTAGTTTTCATTTATAAATATTCGAATTTTCATGATATACAAGTAAGTACTTTTCCAAATAAATTAAACTTCAAACAAACATATTGATATCATCCAATCGTTTGAGTTCATATACGATGGTGGAAGCGTCGGGCACGTATATTTCGTTGAATTCATAGAAATGGAAAAATTATCGCCATTGTTAAAATAAATTAAATGAGATTATATAATTACTTATTTTTTAAGGAATATTTTTCATCCTCTGTAGTTGATTCTATAGAGTGGGGGCAAAAGTTTCGAAACTATTAGTTTCTGTCTATTTTATCGAGGGAAGGTGTTTATAAATGCACTTTCGAAATTTTTCTAATTCCATTTCATTTCGCCTTTTTCTTTTCTTTTCGAAAGTGTATAGAAATTCTTAAATAATTTATCTTTACTTTCTAAATATGCATACAAACTTCCCTGAGGTTGCTTTAGAAAAGTTTAAAAGCCTTTGTTATTATTTCATCCATTTAAATTTCAGAGTACCATCCTGTATATTTTGGCATACAAAAACGTATCTATCACATATAAAATAAACTATTAAATAATTCTATATTTTCAATATACAATTTTTTATGCAGGCGGGAAAAGATAGCTATTGCTGATAATTATTATTTTTTTATGCTTCTAATATTATTCACACACATCTCCCTTTACAGAGAATTTCTAGAAATATATGCGAAAAATTTTGAAATAAATAGTTACTAAGATGAATTTTTTTAATTTCGTCTAAATATTCATGAAAATTAATTGACTGGCAAACATCACATTCTCAGTTTTGAAAATTGTATTTGACTAAAAATTTTGAAAATTTGGAAAAAATTTACTGGTATGAAAACAAATTATTGGTCCTGGAAAACATGGTATAGTAAAAATTGAAAAAAATAAAATAAAATAACACTGAAGCTTTCAGAGGAAACAATTAAGCTGAGAAATCTCTTCATTGGAATTCACTACAAAATTTTTCCACTCAGTTTAATTTTCTGATTATTTTATCACCATTATTCCTATCGCTTACTATTATTTGTCACCCAACAAAATTTGTTTTTTTATTTTCTATTTGTATTTCAATTTGTATCCATAATCAAACATCATATATTTATAAAAAAATAAATAAAAATAAAAATAAAAAACATATAAAAGTAAGGGGTTCTAGGCTCTAATTAAACCCCAAAATATATCACGAACGAAAAGAAAAAAAATATAATAAATTTACGTCAAAAATGGAAACAAAATTTCAATAATAATACAATAAAAATTAAACCCACAAAAATTTCTGTTTGAGTTACAATAAAAACCATTCTGTCCAAAATTCTGTATAAATGTATGTATGTATCAATAAGATATAAATTGATTTTATCGGGAATTCGTATTTCACCCCCCTTTTATAAAAATACTTACATACATTGAATATTATCATATACTGTGATTGGACCCCGATTGGTTTAATTTTTAAATACATGTGTTTACAATAGAATTTAACCGTATGTTCACTAAAAATATTTTTCTGAATTCAATTTATTTATTACAATGTGTATGAATCAAATTTAAGGGTGACAAAAAGAAAAGAATTTTACTAGAACTAACCCCTTAAACAAATATCGTATGTGTAATTGTTGTATAATTCGAGCACGATTCTTCATTTCCATACTTGAGTGAAGTAAACGAGATTTTTTAACTACAAAGGTATGGGGAAGTTTTTGTAATGAGTCCAAAAATCCAAATAGAAATTTTGAACATATTTCATAGTTTCATAGTCAGAAAAATCTATTAACACCACTTTTAGATTGATAATTTTTGAGTACGCATGAGTATTCGTTTCTTCGTAGACATTCTTTCGTTCATGATTTCTCGTGACAGGTAATGAAGGCGTCGTATTTGCCAATTGTTACGTTATAACATCAAGATATGTGGAAAAGACTAACAGAAACAGAGCATGGAAATCGAGGCGTTGGAGAGGAAACTAGAAAGTTGTATGTATTATGGATATATTTTGTAGAGGAAGGTCCGGTTTACTCTATCTTGTTAGGATTTTTTTTACTTATATTTTTGACTTTTCAATTTATTGATAATTTTTAACCCCCGAACTAAAAAAAAATGACTGTTATAATTTTGGCCGCTATGTGTGTGTGTGCCTGTTTATGTGTCTGTCTGTCTATCTGTGGCATCGTAGCGCCTAAACGGATGAACTGATTTTGATTTTTTTGGTTTTTCGGTTTTGTTTGAAAGGTAATTTAATGGAGAGTGTTCTTAGCTATGCTCCAAGCGTGAATTTAGGGTTCTGTACCCGAAAAGTTGAAAATTGGAATGGTCTTCCAAATCGAAAAAGTTTGGAAATGGCGTAAACAAAAAAGCAATTTAATGGAGCGTATTCTTAGATATGTTTCTTACCCGAAGAATTTGTCGGAGTTTTTTTAAATTTTGTAAATTACACTTGTTATGTAATTTATCTAGCTACCTACCTTATGTGTTTCACATGTTAAACCGAATATATTTATACGTGATATTCGTGAAGTATCCGATCGCTGTATCACATGTCGGCTATCCAACTATATGCTTTTCCATTAGGTTTGCATAAAATACTGGAACAGTTCCTAAAAAATCCAGTCTTAATCGCAAAGCTTTTCTTTCCATTAATTTCCCCTTATTTTACTATTCTGACATGTTCTGTATAATGTCTGTATTGTTAAATGAATAATGAATATTACGTTCAGGTACTTTAGTGCCCCGTTAACACATATAAATCCATGTATATGATATGTAGGTTTCAATTTAAGTTACTTACCAGTGTGTGCCATAATATTTTTGTGGCGAAATTAAAATATGCATTAAATTTTTATTTATGAATATAATTATGTTATGGATATTTAGAAGGTTTATTATTGAAAATTATGTTGTCATAGGTATTGAAAAATTATTTATTTGAATTTAATTTGACATTTAATACCATTAGTTGGAGTCGGGTTAATAAATTTTAAAATCTTTAAAATTTATTAATTTACAATAATTTATTGATTTGGGCTTGAAATTTTAATGATGTTCAGTTTTGATATTTCAACCAGAAATATTTCTTTTATAGAGTTAACTCTTTTATAAACATCATTTGTTTGATCTTAATTATATCAGAATTTTAACACATACCTTTCCACGAAAAATTGTTGGATCGAAGTAAAGCAACTAATTTTATGAAAAATCTAGCCTTCACCTACCATAATCACTGAAACTATTTTTTCCTAAGAAAATTACTCCATGCATCTTAGGTCCAACCGAATTTCATGACATATAATAATTTGCTTGGCTGCCTTGCCGCCAATGAATCGGTCCGTGTTGAAACCAGCTTATCTTTTTAAGTCATATAGAAATCTAGGAGCTCGATTTTAACCTACCTCTGATTACGGTATCGATTAAAACTTTCATGCAGGTCTGCTAGAAAAAAACAATTCTACGTAGTAAACAAATTTCGAATTTAAAGTAACGGCGTTTACTTAGATGGAGATAAAAATTAAATAGTTTTAGTCAACGACCTCAGTACTCAGATCTGAGAAAAAGGATTGATTTGTACGCCTAAACTATTTTCTGGAAACCAAAAAATATTTACTTATGTGTAGTATCATCTTTCTGATCTCTTTACAAAACTCTCTAACGCACTTCTTATTGGAATATGAACTAAAGAGTATAAAATAACTTTTTATAATCCTTTTAAATTTTTATTTTATAAATTATATTAATTTTAATTTTTTTTTTTTGACAGATTTTGAATTAAGATCTAAAAATATCTATGATAACAGGTTGTGATTAATTATTATAGTTCCACAAATAAAAATAATTAATTTTCACATCTATTTTGAATTATCCATGCAAACATTGTGTCCGCATAGCTAACATTTGGTACAAAGAACTCTCCAGTTCTTTTTTTTCCTTTGCTTATGTTTAGAACATGTTATGTAATACAATACATACGATATTGTGTATACTGGAATATAAAAGAAAAAAAAACTCTTAAACTCGGTATATTTAACAACTACAGTGCAAAGTCAAATACAATTTACTGGCTGAGTTTTATGAATGGAGAATTGAAAAAAATCTGATGTTGATCTCATGTCCAGAAGTCATAAAATATTTTACATGAACAGTGTCATTCAGTATGGTAAAAGTTAGTATTTGAACTTTTATTAAGAATGACCAGTTGAATATTTATAAATTATTTCTTTTTCCGAACTTTTGATTTTAAATTATCCAGTCTCGACAATCGTTATGGTATAATATGATTTATTGCTGTGATTCCAAAAAAAATAGGATTAGCTTAAATACATACAGTCCACCTCTATCTATTCATTTTCTATCTTTTCAGCATTTTAATCGGAAAAAATTACCTCCCAATTAAATACTTTTTCTATGTCGATATTCTTTTAGGCTTATAATTTGATGAAAGTTGGAGGTTTCTTCTTCAAATCCTAAATTATGGAATTTCACAAAGTAAAGCTCTCTACAATTAATTCTCTTAGATCTGAATTCGATCGGCAATGCGTTTTACATGAATCTGAAAGAAGCATAATTTCGTTAGAGGTCTCTCCTTTTATCGCTTCGTTTGGGCAAGGATAAAGAAGAACAGGTGATTCCAGTGAGTCCATTCCTGAGTAGGTTCAGCTATAAGAGAAGTCAGCAGTGAAAACCTTTGATATTTTTTGTGTAGAAATGTCATACTTTTAGCTAAAAAGCATGTTTGTAAATTACAAACTGAAATATCGGTTGTTTTTTCTAACCCAGCCTTATAAAAATCAAAAACTTGAATTATTTTTCGAAACGATAAGGACATTGAAGCATCGTTTCTTCGTGGTGATATAAACTAATGTTTCAGCAAAATCTGATTAGCCATATGAACATTAGCCATGAATGCTGGTAAGTTATTTGAACATCTATTTTACTAACTTTTTGTTCCTCAGCGCTTCCGAAATTTAGATAAGATAATGAATACCTATCGCGTAAAGGTTTTTGATATTTTATGACTAATTTATTACATACCGCTTTTATATTACAACATTCCTACAACAAAATTCAATTCTCTTTTATCTTTACCCAAAAATTTTGAGATTTAGCATGAATATTTGTGTAAACAATATTGGTCTATCAATATAATATATTTGTATAAAAACATACATTCAGACAGACAGACTTTTAGTTTTGATTTCAAATAAAGAGAAGAAAAAAAAACATCGAGCCACGTTTTTGGGTGGAGGCGGTCTGGTTCAATTTCACAGGACAGCTGTCAGAATAATAAAAGGCCAAAGCGACACCCAGTTGGGGGTAAATTTTATACATACACCCTCTTCTTACAATTGATATTATTGCATACATACATACGTATGCACAGGGTACTCGGTACAGGGTCTAATAAAAGTATAAAATTCTATCGATATTAAAAAAAAAATTTTTTTTTTGGTGAGGGGGTTGCATGTGACAATACTCTCACTTATTATTTACTGATAATATAACTTGATGCGTGCCAAAGTTTGTTGTTCAGTATAAAATTTTAGTTTGCAATGAAAACTACCCTCTTCAAATAGTTCAAAGTTTTTGTTTCTAAGTTTACAAAAAGTTGTGTTTAGTTTTATGAAAATTTCTTCGTGATTGTGGACAAATTTAAGTGACAAAAAAAAAATGAGTGCTTCAACAACAAATAATTATCCAATGGATTATTGGAATAACGCAAATTCATCAAATTTTAATAATTATTATCGACCATTCTACAATAATTACATGCCGGATTCAACGTCGAATCAAATCAATTCACATTATCAGAATCAATATTACAATCAATACAACTATGATTATCCACCACAAGCTCATCAAACCTACCATCAACAATCGGCAATTAAAGAGGAAAAACGAGAGGAATATCAACAACCAGCGAATTCTGTACCGACAAATTATAATCGTTATCCAAATTACCAAACGAATTCATATTATCATCAACAAAAATCACCTTATCCACAACAAAGATCACCTCAACAATTATATTATCAATCCTCGTTATCACCGAAATCGATTGGAGATTATAGTGAGTGTAGTCCAAAAATCGAAACTCCCCCAAAATCGCCATCAGTTAAATCAGACGATTCGCCAGCTTTACGCGCACTATTGATGCGTGGTAAAACGACATCCCCAAAATGTGAACAAAATGAAAAGGCAAATGAGAAACAAATTACAACAACTGCAAGTGATTTTTCTGCTGTGTCATTACCAACAATTGATCATTATTTAGAACCAACAAAAGATTCAACAAATGAACATCAACAACAACCATGCGCAATGATTACAAACGATATAGATTCGATTGATAATAATGGAAGCTATTTCCCGTGGATGAAAAATTTGGGTAAGTTTGTATAAATTTATTTTCTAGCGTAATTTTTTTCATAACTAATAATTTTTTCGATTTCTTTTTTATAGAAAAATCAACAGCATCGTCGAAACGTACTCGACAAACATACACTCGACACCAAACTTTGGAATTAGAAAAGGAATTTCATTTCAATCGTTATTTAACCAGACGACGTCGTATTGAAATCGCACATACATTATCGTTAACGGAACGACAAATTAAAATATGGTTTCAAAATCGGCGCATGAAAGCGAAAAAAGACACCCGTTACACGCAACAATCTATTTTGGATGATTTACAAACATTTGAAGATATTAATATGAATCAAACGACAACGAATTATGAATCGTCAAATTTTTTAGCTGCATATCAAACACCAAAATCATTTATTGATAGTACAAAATTAAAAAATATACAATCCGAAACTAATTTAACAATGGAATCATTAATAACATTACCTGGACCGACTCATTGTTCTACATAATAGTTTATAATGTTTATAACTTTGTATATAAGAAGACATACAGGTAACTTTTAGTTAAATTTTATTTATTGTACAGTGATGTTCTTAGCTCAAAATATTATATAACATACTAATGGAGTTAGTAAACTGATTTGAAATTATAAGAGTATGTATGGCGGTCTATAGAGTGAGACAAAACTAAATAAGGAATAATAATAATTTACTACCTTGCTTCGTTGCTGAATTTATTCCGGAAATGATATACTAAGCCAGTATCAGTTTTATCGCAAAAAACGAGTAAATAATATTATGAAGTTTCTTCAATTGTATTATTAAATACGCTAGAAATTTGTTAACTCTATGCTGAAAATTTCTATTCAGTCTATTTTAAATATTCGATCAATTCGTTAGGATTCAAACTTAGGGTATTTGTCACGACGTGAGAGAACGCGATATCTTGAAAGATAAAATAAAGGAATATATTACTCATCTGTGTACACAGTATAGCAAGCATACCATCGCCATAGCATATATAGTAAATGGAACAACGTTGACTTCTGGATTAGACAATATTCGTCAAAAAATAATATTTGTTTATTGCGTAAACTAAACTCTAAACGCTAATTAAATAATATTAAGGTTCGAAAAATCCCGGGACTAAATACTTCTCTATTCTTTGCTCTCTAACAATAAAAAATGTTAATTTTGATCATGCAAAATTCATATTTCTATTTGATTATGGCCAAGTGATTAACGAAAGAACTTTAACACGATGCAAAAATATTTCTTACTATTAAAATCAGCGTGATTCATGTATTGAAAATATTATATAACAGAAGCTGTTCACTATAGAACTACATCACTACTCATGATTTGCATGCTGAATTTGATTCTTAAATGAGTAATGAAAATGCTGTATATTAAAGACAAAATATGACTTGTAGGATTATATTACAGCAGAGATTATATCTTAATTATATATTTTATGATAAACATTTTAAACATAATCAGTAAACATTTGAACATCACTGTACTTTTTACGTAGTCATTACTTTTAAATAAGTTATTTTTACTCAGGGTGTGTATATTAACTTTAAGTGTGTAAATATTTTCTAGTTCATATCAAAAAAAAAAATTTTTATATTTATGAGATGTTTCTCTCAAGTGCCAAATCAGATTAACGAAAGTTCCTAATTAAAATTATATTTATCTTTTTAAGTAAAATAAATTAAATGTAAAATAAATAAATTATATTTTTATAAAAATATTACGTATATGAAATAAAAAATTTTCTATTTTTGAATATAATTTTTTTGAGTTTTATTTACATGAGTCTAGGGGTTACGACGGATTTGTCATTTTAAGAACACCTGATAATTTGGGATTCTATTTTCAAGATTGTATCTTACAACTTTTCCCTGCACGAAAGTTAATGGTCTCTTTTAAGAGATCCAAAAATATTTAATTGCCCGTCAATATTTAATACTGGTGATTATATTGTAAACGCAAATAAGAAGACAATTGAATACTAAATTCAAGGGTAATTTTGTCTTTTTTAAAGAAAAAAAAAATTATGACGCCTTACGCCATGAAAGTTTTTATTTTTAAGATGTCGATCAACGTACACCTGGTTGCTTCGAGTATCAGACAAAATTATTTCTGCATTTTATTGTGCAAAATTGTTTATTGAATTTTCGTCTTATTTAAATAATGTTCTCATCAATTTAAAACTTGTCGCGCACTTAAACAATTTTCAGGTTCTTTGTAAGAAAATTCCCCGGTTTAGTTCTTAGAATCAATCTTGACAACAGACTCTCAAAATTCTAGCCGTTCCGATGTAAATTTAAAATACTGCATCAGGCCCTAGACTAGACTTATCACACCTATCATAAATTTTAAATATTATTTTTAGTCAAAATATTTATTTAAAAATTTGTAGTTTACAAAAGTTAACAAAAGGATTATAATTTTATGACTATTAGCTTACAAATAAAATTTTTTTTCCGACAGTTTTTGAAGAGTTTAGAAGAGAAAGTATTTATTTAGATTACAAAGTCATTAAATATTCAAAGTAAATATCACTTTCTTTTCAACCCTTTTTTTGGGATGTTAAAGGGTTGAGCTGTTTATGCGATTAAAATATTGTTTGCTAATTTTGTTTTCAAAAATAATATTTAATTCAGATTTATTTTAATTTGTTGAAAATCCCCAAAGGATAAAAGGGGTATCATAAAAATTTGTCAACAAATTCAAATACCTTTTGATGTGTTTAATAACACATACCTTTCGGCACTTCTGAAGATTTTATATGGTAAAGGGCATGTCTTATGTATTTGGGTTTTTTCGAAGCAGAGTTAAACAAACAACCCAAAAATTTCATTAGACAAATAGACGATTAAGATATAAGGTTCAACTTATTTTTCGGTTTACGAAATTTTTTTAATTAATAAATCCATAAGATTTCGTAGGCATATTTAGTATTAGCAAGTTAACTAGGCTCATGCCTGTTCAGCCAATTCCATTATTTATTCATACATTATCAAAAGAAATGCTACAAAAATCTTCAAATTGCCTCAAATACTTATCAAAATTTATTAAACAGGTCTTAAATTTTTTTCGACCATTAAGTTTATAAACAATTGTTCGAATTGCTAGGGACAAATCACAGACAATGGAAATTTTGAAAACTGACGTTTCAATTTCTATTATATGAAATATCTTAAATATTTTCAAGTCCTAAAATTGACTTTAAAATTTGTTCATAACTTTTTTCCGTTATATTTCAACCTCATACAATTTTTCTATTTCTATTCCTATCATTCAAGTTGATATTGTCATCTTTGTCATAAAAATATAACAGTAAAGCATGATGCCAGTTGTTAACATCAGCATCCCTTATAATAGTAACCAAGGGTTGTTGATGCGCTCTGATCTATGACGCATCCATAATGACTGCCAAAATCCAATATGGCATTCATATGGTGGTTGTATTGTTTGTTCCATTTTGTTGTTTAATTTTTGGGTTATTTTCTGTGATTTTTCTAAATTTATTTGTTATATATTTGTGAATTTTTATTGAATTCGTTCCATTATGATATTTTTCGTTGAAAAGTTTTTGGTTTTAGTTGAATTTTCAATAAGTATTACTGTAAAATGTAGTTTTTTTGGTTGTGTTTTACGAAATCGAATTATTAAACTTTCATATTTTTATTTTCTAAAGTCATATTTTCTACTATTTCATTTTTTTTGTTGTAGAAAATTTTCAAAAATTTTATTTAATGGTGGCTGAGCTATCAGATACGCCTGTTTCAATTTTACAATTACATTTTGTTCAAAGTTAATTTTAAAATTGAGTAATCAACCAATTGCATCAAAATGAATGATTTATAAAGCAACGAATTTACTTTGCATTAATACTTAATTAAAGAGTGCTAAATTTAACATTCATACTTAATTAAATTTATATCTAATTCGGAGTTACTGCAGGATCATATTCTATTTGACATTTTTTTAAATTTTAGTTCCTCAGAAGTTACATAAAAATGTTCAAACGATACGAGAATATTTTCCCAAAATTCCTCCATTTCAAGATTCCAGATTCAAAATTTTTTTCCAACTACATACTTAGTCATAAAAACATGGAAAGATCAAAGGAAATTGTATCCTTTTTTACGATAAAAAAAAAAACCAAGTTTGAAATTCTTAAAATAACACAAACTTTTAGAATTGTTGCAAATATTCAGGTAAAAATTGTGCAAAAATGTACTATAAAAAGTCATAAAAATTAAAGGTCACACAATGCTAAATAACTTTTATTTAATTTATAACTTTTAACAGATCCATTTTTCAAAATTAAAATTTTTCGATCATAGAAATACAAAATAATATAGAGCAGCTAAATTAGTTTTTTTTCATTTCAAAATATAGAGTTATTTTCAAATGAATTAAAAAAAAAAAAAGGAAATTTAAAGAAATTAATATTGTTTAAAATTATAAATTCAGTTTTTAAGAATTTTTTTACCAGCGTTTTTGTTATAAATTCTTAGTTTCTGCAAGCTATGCATACGATAACGATACACTTTTCTACTTAAAATTGTTTAATGATTTTTGTATGCCAAGGCAGCCAAATTAAAATAAATAGCTTTTCCGTGTTTTCGAAAGCTGTACCTACAAAATTTTTACATTTGTTAGAAGTAGTTTCAAAAAGGTACGTAAGTTTTAGAAAATGTCATTTAAGATGGTTTTTAAGTATGGATTTCTATCATAACTATTGTGGAAAAACCATTCATTTGTAATCCATAGTATCTTGAAATTCTGTGTTAAACGGATTAGAAAGGAAGAAACTTCCTTTGACAAATTTGAGTCTATACAAGATATTATACTGATTACTTAGACAGCTACTCGTTACGTCAAGAAGCAATATTGTCCAAAGATTCAGTAGTTCATAAAAAAAATTAATTAATGTAGCTTTTTCTTTACTAGAAACTCAAGCAGTTACTTTCAAAACGCTTGCATTTAAGAAACAGTTGTATACGTTTTTTCTCATGATTTCTAAAAATTATATGTAAAATTTTGAAAGATTAATAATAGAAATTTCGCAGGCATGCATAATATTTTTATTCAAATCATTTTTATTAGCAAACAAAATGAGTTTATTGATTGAAATGCGTATTTAAAATAAAATTAGTCAAGCCATATGATCAAACTGACGCCAGACATACGTTTATTATTATGTACATTGAAGCGTTTTAATTTATTATGATTTGTATAAAAACAAAATTATCTATTGTTTGAAAGCGAAAGATTAAGTCTCAAGGTAGGTATATCTTAACTTATCCACAACTTAAATAACGCAACAAATTTATATTTGAAATCATGATTTACATAAAAAATTATTACAAAACAATAATGCGATATTAATCATTTACAGAAATAGTTCTTTAAAATTCTGATAGACAATGATAGTTTTCACCCAGCAAATCGAAATAATTTTTGTAGTATATCTTAACGTTGGGGGGGGAGGGGGCTGTAATGTCATATCACTCATCAACACAAAATAATTATTTGAATACAAAACAGAGACACTACAAGATAAGTGTACAATTTTAAAAAAAATTTACTTTTAGATATTTTCAAGCAAATGTTGCAAGAAATCTATATAAAGTATTTTAATTTTATTGCATATAAGAAGCTCCCGACACCAAATCAGGTCATGCCCATTCGTTTGTGGTATCGTAGCTCCTAAACGGAGGAACAAATTTTGATTTTTTGTTTGTTTGAAAGGTAATGTGATAGACGGAATTCTAAGTTATGTTTCAAGAAAATCTGCCTTTTCTAGCTGTTTTCAGGTACGGAACCCAAAACTCGCACTTGAGACATAGTTAAGAACACTCTCCATCAAATTACTTCTCATCCGTTTAGAAGTTTTGACGCCATAGACAGCCACACAAATTCACAGATACGTTAAACTTATAACAATCCTCTTTTTATTCGGGCGTTAAAAATGTTAGTGATTTCAAAAACTACGGTTGTATTTTTACTAAACCGTCGAATTATGAGTATGCATGATAGTGTCTCCACAACACTTGTCTTTTATTTGCTGGAACATAGAAAGCGTGTTGCACATTGAGAAGTAAATGTACAAAATAATTAAGTGTGAAATATAATTAAGAAAAATAAAATAGCAGGTATAATAAATTTTACTACAATTTATCAATGAATGCTATACCTAACTCGATCAGAAAGTTATTAGTTTAATATCTTTAGGTTGTATTCATCACGGGCTGTGCTGTTCTTTAACATAGAGAAATTATTAACTAAATTACAATGACGTTTTTGCATTTTTTTTAAATGTATTATTATTAGTTAATGATGTCATAAATATAATGTTCTTTTTATAGAAATTCAATCTAGAAAATTGTCATATCTTTAGGCAGTATACCTATAAATATAGGGTGAGTCAATAAGTCATCATAAAATGAGAATCGTGAGAAAATACGAAATTTTGTAGGCTTTATTTAGTTATTCGATTGCACTGAGCTTAAAACAGTGGTGCCCTAAAAATATTGGCAATGTTTTTTATCTTGCTCTCAACTATAAAAATAAAGTCAACACGGCATAGAGAAAATTTCAGCGAGATTCAATTTACTTAATCCGATTAAATAGTTTTTGTAATTACCAAAGCTGTAGTTTAGGCAATAACACACCTTTTTCGCCAAAGGTATTAAAAAAAATATCTTACGTACAAAAAAAAGATACATCCAAGTTTGACACTTTGAATGGTATAATAAACACAAGGAATTAATTCTGAACATCTTCGTGAATTTCAAGACAACAGCCAATTATCTCTATATTTATAACAAAAAATTGATTTTATGTGATTTCCATTAAGATGATTAAACTTTTATTCGATAGTAATGCAAAACAATGGAAACACCTTTTGTATCTACAATAAAGGTTTATCTCAGAAGAGCTTGCTTAAAACAACAATAATTGTCGAAAACAGACATCTAAAAAAATATTTGAAGTATTTTTGCTTCAGGCTAATTTTATCCGAATTCTTCCTTTGACAAAATATTATTTTATATATTTCCCACAAAAATCAAATTAAACAAAGAGAAGATTTAAACTTCATTTTGGTGGACAAAACAAATTAGATTTTAAATAATAATCTACCACCAAAAATAATAATAATCTAGATAGGTATTTTATGCAAAATAAATACTGCAATTATCTGGATAATGATACACATTTTAAAAATGATATTTTATGCTAACCATTATTATATTATTATTTAAATAGTAAGTAAGTAACTAAGTAATCTATCTATCTCACTCGTGATTGTGTTCTTTTTGATTGAAATCTTGTTCTTGTAGACCTGTATTCAGTCCAAAAATTAGGTTTGATCTGTTATCCTAACGCAACTCACGTCGAAAAATTAGGAAATTATAAGTATTCACCAAAGAAATAGGTTATTAGCAAGTGGTTCATACAAAATGTTAAAAAAGCAAAAAATTTTATAACTAAAACTAGGGTCTGGTATAGAAGTCGGCAGTAATTCAAGAACGGGCGGAAAATTTAAATGCTGTCAAGATCGCAGCTTATAGTTTTTTCTTAAATGGATATTTTGTAGTCGGGGTTCGAAATCATCTATGGAAATATTCATTGAAGACAACAGCAAATAAAATTATACTTGAAGAATATACAATACCCAACTGACCAATGATGCTCATTTACGTACTTAGGCTCACTTTTTATGTCCTAAGCACGCTATAAAATTTCAGCTTGATATCTCATTTCGTTTTTAACTTATCGTGTCCACAGACAAACGAACGGACAACTGGAAAGGGACTAATTGGGTGAGCATGAATATTTTTAAGCGCTACAAATTTGGGACTAAGCTTAATATACCTTGATATATATTACATATACCGGGTATAAAAAGCATCTGAAACCTACGAAGTCACTTGTTTCACAGCTTGCCTTGCTCTAAAATATATTGTAATCTTTATTCCTTTTATCAATTTTGGTTAAAATTTGTGTTCTTCATTATTAGCAAAAAAGACGGCCAGATTCAATTCGAGAATCATAAAGAGCAGTATCGTTAAATGGTCGAAGTATACTAGAATTGTTCTATGAAGAAATGCTAACAGTCGATGTTAGTTATGCCAGACGGCAATAGTTCCAACCTAAATACCGGTCTATTATTGTTGTTGTTGTTCGTGGACCACATGTGTAAGTAATATAATTTACCAATTACAAGATTAATATTTCATTCGTGACATCTCATAGAAACTATTTAGATTAAAGATAAATACATGTAATATTATTTTATAAAATGTTATTTAAAGTTTTATAATACTTAATATTACAACAAACAATTTTGGAACAAAATGCTTGGCTTGCTTACTTATAATATGAAGTCAAAATTGAAGGCACGGTAGTTCAAATTGTTGTATAGTAAAAGCAATATCCTAAATACAGAGAGTATCAAATACGAAGATGTTATATAATTTATGAAGTTTAGTTATGACCACATTCTGATAAAACAATGATATCGGGAATAAAATTCAAAGCAGAAATATTCTAAAAAGGTTTTGAATCAATTCTAAAATGTAAATAGAAGCTTTAAATGAGATTTGGATACTATTAATGAGATGGCACAAACAAACAATAAGCGTAAATGTTTCTATGTTTCCTAAATGGTACCAATACGGAGTTGTTGACATAGCATGATTTTTTGGTAATTTTTATTAAATTTTTGATTAACTGTGTATTATTAATTTTATTTGATTTTTTACTAGAAAATGTTTATGATTTTGGAAATCAATGAATTTTCTGAATGAATTAATGACTTGGCCTTACATATAAATATGAACTGCGGAGAATGAAATAAAACAACCAAAATATTATGTAGTCTTGTCCACATTCTGAGAATCTTGTTTAAGATCATTGGGACATAAGAATCACCAGGTTGTTACAAGTTCCTCAGCTAAAAAATTAGAGCACTATTTTAAAAGCCGGTTGCCAAAATGATACTTTTTGATGCATTTTATTAAACAGCGAAAATTCGAATAATAATTGATTATAAATAAATTATTTATTTCTCAGTAAATTATAGATATTTGCAAACTCTATCATTTGATAGAAAAATATTAAAAGAGGATCAGATTGATAGGATAGCTTTTTAATGCGGTTGTCTTCTTACAGTTTTGGAAAAATAGTTTTAGACGAAATTCACGGTAAGAGTATATAAGCTCATAGTAAAAATAAAAGCTATGTATACTGTCCTAAACAATTGTGCACACTTACATAATACAGTTCATACATAAGTTGCTTCCAATACTTTAGTTGTTTCTCTTCAATCACTCTAACTATAGTTATTTCCGTTCAATATTAAAATTGTTTAACTTCGTGTTAAAATATCTCAACAATGTCAATAATTTTTTCCTTTTTTTATCTCAGAACAAATACATCATTGTTCAGTTAGTTTTTTGAAAATTTCTCACAGTTAGAATTTATTTATCTGGAATTCTGGAATTTTTCCCGTGTTAAACATTCGAACTTTAACTTAATTTATCTTGAATTAAAGACGGACAATCGACAACTTTTGATGGTAATAATTGTATTATAATAGCTTTAATTTTAAGTACTTTAAAAACTTAGAATTTTCTGCCACTATACGCATAGCGAGACAACAGCCTTATAGTTAAGGAGTACAAATATGTCTACTGTCCCTTATATCAAAAGGGTTAAACTTATTATAATAATACTTGTATTTAAACAATGATCATTACATTTGATCATATATTACATAACATTTTTATATTTTATTACACTCAGTATATGTACAGCATGTATACAAAACTTGTAATACAGTATACAAAAAAAAAAACGAACTTGTTTTTTTAAAATCAGATGTAGATTTGTTGTTGTATTTTTTTTAATATGATATTTTTCAAAATAGATTATAATATTAAGTATGTATAAAACATGTACTCAAACTGAGTTAAAAGTTTCATTTCATATTCGTTCATATATTCATTGTTTATTGTACAAACGAACGTCGTATAATAATGCATTTAATAACGGATCATACAACATTTTTCGAATTGAAATTTTTGTCTGAACAACTCACTCGATGACGATTTTAATCTTGTACGACGTACGTTATCATATTTTTTTATATAATATTGTAATATTGCATCATTGATATTCCCGCGCATAATGTGATTGGTTGGTATGTGATGTATATATTTACAAGGGTCTTTAGTCTCAAATTTGAAATGCTAAAGACTGAAGAAACAAAAGTCTTATTATGGTTGTATTGCATAAATGTAACTTTCACAAATATTATTATTACGACATCAGTCTATGAATCCGTCAACATTCGTCGCTAATCAAGGGATATTTTATCCAAGAAAATTAACGAATAGGGAATATCGATGAATTTTTTTTGCATTTCTTAATAAAATATAAAAATACCTTACAAAAGATGACAAAAAGTGAAATTAAAATTAAAATCGCAATAGAAATGATATAAGCATTTTAAACTACTAATTAGACATATATTAGCCAGAGACAGAGTTTGACAAAAATTATGATAATATAAAAGTTAGTTTTTAAATAATTTTGCATGATTTAAGAAACAAAAGATGCACTGCTATCGAATTAGTTTCGTTGAATTTTAGGTTTAAAAAATGACAAAAAGCAAGGTTTTTTCATGAGACTAAATGGGAAATATAAATCGATATTTCTCTAAAATAATAACTATATACTTACTTATAACTTTTATTAGTTAATAATTATTTAAAAAGAATTTCAAAAAAATTTTCAATTTTCTATTATTAAAATTTTACATTCTGTTTCCCTACGAACGCACTTAGCAAAACAGGTTGTTGAATGAAAGTCCTTCAATCTCTATCTCTATATCAATCTCTATCTTTCACGCTAAAACTAGCGAATGGTTTTTAATGAAAGGGTACAGCAATATAGTTCATACTTCAGAATAACACATGAGATATAATTTATAAATATATATTAATAAAAAATAAAAAATTAATTTAATTTGACATTACCATAAATTACCGATTTCTGTAAAAGTAGTCGGTGGACATTACCATAAATTACAGACTTCTGTAAAAATAGTCAATATAAAATATTTCACGTCCATATTTTCTGATTTACTTAATGAATAATTACGGCTATTATATTTAAAATAATAGAAAACCATACGTATATTTTACTTGTGTAAAACGATCCTTACCATTATTTCGAATGTTATAGAAAGGGGGTAAGCGAGAGCAATCTTTATCAATCTTTACTTTTAAACCCAGCGAAGCGGGTGGATATCACTCTAGTATTACATTAAAATCTTTAAAAATCTCCATTTGCATTTAAAATGAAAAAAATGCCATTTGATAAACGAAAGAATAAACCAATAAAATAATTCTTCAAGTAATTTGAAACAATTAGGGGTGTTTATTTCCTGTAAGAATCTAATACATATTATTGCTATGTAGAATATTTCTATGTAAATAGTGTGCTTGTCAATTTTAAAAAGAAATTTCTTCAAGCGGAATCCAATATCAGTTTAAAAATAATCTATTTTAAAACAATGTTTATTGTTTTTTAAAATTATTTTTTCACTCTATTTCTTTTTTTTTACTTCCATATATTATTTATTTATATGCCGTAAAATATTTATTGTAATATTGTATTGCCAAATATGAAATTGTTTAGAAAATTGTTCCCAATCAATAGAGGAACTCGAAAAATATAAACTTTTTCTGTTTTTCTATAGAGCCTAATCTATATCCTAATCTGATTTAGTCTGGACTGACATTAATTTCTAAGCTTCTTTAATAATGACATCAGCTTTACATTATTAGAAGGGTAAATATTGTGATTATGGTATTTTAAAATTCAATAAAATACTTTCGTAAACAAAGCAAATGGCGAGGTGTTGTTTCGCAAGACGAACTGCGAAAATAGGAAAGATTATGCTATTATTCGCAACAAATAATATGTATGAGCGGGTCTGCCATTTGTTAAAGGTACGCCAAAGAAAACAAAAGAAGGGTGAGATTGTTCTAAGTGCCGAACGTAATTGGAGAATCACCAAAAATGTGTCTGTCTTAACAAAACGCAGGAAAGATATTTAAATTTTTAATTTTTATACCATGTATATATGAAATATATCATAGTATATTAAGTTTAGTCCCAAGTTTGTAACGCTTAAAAACATTGATGCTACCAACAAAATTTTTGTATAGGTTTTCGTAAAATCACCTAATTAGTACATTTCCGGCTGTCTGTCATTCTGTCCGTCTGTCTGTCTGTAAGCATGATAACTCAAAAACGAAAAGAGATATCAAGCTAAGATTTATAGCGTGCTTAGGACGTAAAAAGTGAGATCGAGTTCGTAAATGAGCAACATAGGTCACTCGGGTCTTCGGTCCGTAGGACTCATCTTGTAAGCCGTTAGAGATAGAACAAAAGTTTAAACACAAAAAATGTTTCACAAGGGCGTAAATTAAGTGCAAATTTTATAGTATGTATTATATGGGAATATCAGTTATGTATGTGTGTATCTAAGACTGGACATCTTTCTTTACTTACGTGACTTCAAAAAACAAACGGTTGCGTAAATAACACTGTCTATACATGGTATTTCAACAATTAACTCGGTCAATTGTTTGTTTTCACATGTTACTTATCAAATGGATAAATCGATTTCAATGAAATACAAACATTCGCGGAAGCAAGCTGGGCATACTTGTATATTGAGGTCAAAAGATTGTTTGACACTGTCTATACATGGTATTTCAACAATTAACTCGGCCAATTGTTTGTTTTCACTTGTTACTTATCAAATGGATAAATCGATTTCAATGAAATACAAACATTCGCGGAAGCAAGCTGGGCATACTTGTATATTGAGGTCGAAAGATTGTTTGACACCAAATTTGAAAAAAATTTGATGTTTTAAGAAGAACGTATACACTCGTACATTAATTCAAAACATAAAACATGATCTTTTGTACCATACATCTCTCTATGTTTGTATACTGTACCTAGCTAGCTATATGTATAGTATTTTAAGTTCACTTCTAGGGCATGTAAACACGTTTACTTGTGTGTGCAGTGGGTGACCCTGTAAACTGTCAAACTTATACAATCATTTATCATTTTGGATACTGCATCAGCTGATGAGTCATGGCCATAATACGTAACTATTTATTATTGCAATAATATATTTCCACACACAAAAAAAAAACAGACATACATACCTTTGACTTTACCTTTGAATATAAATTGTTTTGTAATTTTCATGGTATGTGTACTATGAATTCCGCATAGTTTAAGGTTTTTGTCTCGCTAGGGGCATAGTATCAAAAAATTTTCAAATTTTTTGTATTCTTAATCTGGCTATTATAATTACGAAAATTTTAAGTCGATTTAATGTCTCTAAGCAAGTTTTTTAATTCTAGAAAAAAAAATAACTCTCCGAAATTTTTAAAAAACTAACTGAACGTTGATGAATTTGTTTTGAGTTAAATATATTAAAAACCAAAATTATTGAGCGCCTCATTGTTAAGATATTATAATGCAATGTTAAAACATTTTGAGTGGTACAACAGTATAGATAAAAATTATACATTATTTCACTACAAGCTTATATACTCTTATAATGCATATAATCTTTAACTTTTTTTAAAATTCAAAACTTCAATATTGTAAAAAGCAAGCAGCCTTAAACCTTGAGTATGATATTTTGGTTTCATCGTATGATTTGAAATTTGACTACCCTCAAGAAAGCAGTTTGCTTTAGCAAAATAAAAACTTTAGGGCCTGCTAGTTGTTAGAAAATATGTTCTTAACATGATAGAAAGTGAATTATTTCTTGAATTAATTATTGATATCGATGATTATTTACTTGTTATAAGAATCGTCACGTAAACGCCTTCTATTTCAATCCAGTAATATTAGCGAATTTCCAATGGAAATAAAATATATTGAAAAATTAAAAATGCAATATTCGATTTTAATAAAAATGTGCTATTTTTGTCAATCTGTGGGGGAATTCGATAACTAACGCAGCTCATGCGCTACGAATTTTGTATTATTTTTCTACTGTGCATCTTCATAATTTTTGCTAATTGCCAACAAATTTAAGAATACGTGAAAAAAAAACTAAGCAAATTTAAGGTTTTCTGTCTACTTCTGTTCCTTAAAAATTGTTTTAAATTATTCTTATTTAAGGTTATTTTATACACCTCTTTTGTGGACGAAATATATTTATAAGAAGCTTACAGTAAAAGCTTTTTATATTGTTTATATACATTTTTTTAATACAATACCAAATAAAAGCCAATAAAATCAATATATGTCGAAAAATATACACATTACCTACACATGAATGAAAAGAAAACAACATAATTGAAATCTTATGTTAAACAAATATAAACATTACTTTTCCACCAAATAAATAGAAAAAAATCCAGACGTCAAAGTAGAAAAAATAAGTAAATCAAATAATAATTTTATAGATAAATATAAATTGTATTTTTTTATCAATAATATTCACTTACAGTCATCAGTGACCAACAGTGACGGATGTCTCTTTTACCTCTAAAAAGTTGAGGATTATCAAAAATTTGCTTATTGAATACATTATTCTATTTGCTTATTTCTATAAAATATGAAGTTAAACTGCTGGTCGCAATTGCCTTTGCCAATCATGAGTCAAAAGAGACTGAGTCTAAATTATCCATTCGATCAGAAATAATGATTATATTGGATAAGGAATGTCACGAAAAACGTCAAGCAGTGGGAGCCAATAGCAAACCTTCAATATGGGAGTCACAAGCAGGCTTAAATCTTAAAACCAGCAGTAGTTTATGGAATGACTAGACCATTCATAGTTTAGCCTTATCTAAATTATACAGCTAACCCATACATTTTAACAGTTTGAATGTAAATTACTATGGTTTCTTAATATCCGTTAAAAAGAAAAAAATTGGCTGAAAGACACTTAAAGCCTAATATCGTGGTTCTATTTTAAGCTACCCGGTTTTCGCCTGACAAGAAATTATTTATTTAAATTTATTATATTATTATTATTTTGGCATTTGTTTGTAAAATTATGCCAAAGCCTATTTAAATTATCTCGAGAAAACCGTGTTTTTTTTAGGTACATTTTCATCTCTCAAGAAAATGCAAAGTCGAAATAGCTATGAATTGGTTTAAGGACTTTATGAACAATCATTTTTTTGCAAAAAAGCTATTTTTTTTACTCTAAGTTGTCTAAGAGAAATAGAAATGAATTTAAAAACTAGAACTTAATCTTGACAAAAAGTATGTTAATTAAATTAAATTAACATTTTCAAAATAAATAAATATGAATAACGTTAATAATACGATAGTAAATTAGTACACCTGGACTCAGGGAATTTGCGTTTGAAGGACAAAGCGCTTAACTCGATTACAAAGCGATTGGGCTCGAGGTTTCTCTGCAAATATTGAAATGCTTAAGTTTAAAATATTCAAGAAAATTCAATTAATTTACCAATCTATATAATTACGGCCTGTTTCTTCTGATCGCCTGTTATTGATAATTACGTAATGATGAAAGAAAAGCTGTTTATCGACTAAACATTCCACTGTGATTGTATATTCCCGTCGCTTCCACCAAATTATAAATTAGGATATTCGATATTATACACTATAATATTATAGCCACCAATAAGATTATAAAATGGATTTATTTTTAAACGAGACTGCGATCAAATGTGAAATGTGTGCTCGATTGAAATGTGATTTGTATGAAAAACAGAAAACTTTCGTTTTCATTTCAAATTAAGTTAATTTTAATTAGTCTGTATGAGGTATTTACTAAGTGAAGAAATTAAGGTTCAATTCAAGCTGTTAAAAGCGTCGTACCTAAAAAGAATTTTGTAAAACCGCCACTGATATACTGACTACAGTGAACTTTATGCTTGTGAACACATAATAATTTTGTATAAACTAGCAATGTGGTGGTGTGATTATTATTTACAATATTTAGTAAGTAGTGGTATGGATGGATATAATAGATATCTATATAGATAGATTATAATCGACAGTCAAGTCTATTGTCCTTGATGGTGCAAACATCATTAATTTAACTTTTAGTAGACTGTTATTATTATTATATATTTTGAAGGTATACAAACAGGCATTGCATAGACATACACAGCGGTAAACTCTCTTGATGTGAGTGATCCAAATACATATTATCCATTTATGAGTGGTCAAAAAACTAAAATCCATCTAATAGGTTGGCTGATAAGTCCCCGGTCTGACACATATATGGCGTCGCTAGTATTAAATGCATATTATTTTTATATAGTACCAACCTTCAAATGATTCGTGTCAAAATTTGACGTCTGTAAGTCAATTAGTTTGTGAGATAGAGCGTCTTTTGTGAAGCAACTTGTGTTATTGTGAAAAAAATGGAAAAAAAGGAATTTCGTGTTTTGATAAAATACTGTTTTCTGAAGGGAAAAAATACAGTGGAAGCAAAAACTTGGCTTGATAATGAGTTTCCGGACTCTGTATTTTTTCCCTTCAGAAAACAGTATTTTATCAAAACACGAAATTCTGTTATGACATCACATTATGAATGTATCTTTTACAATATATTGTATAATTTTATGAAACCTATTGAAAAGTCATGTACAATCAAATATGTATCCAGCAATTATTAAATAAAAGTTGAAACTTTATTGATATATCTTTAAATAGATCAAAATACTTTTGATTTTTTTTGGACAGTTGATTTAAATATTTTATAGATTTTGATGTATTTTTTGTATAAGACGATGTAATATAGGTAAAGTTTAGGCTAAATACTATAATTTTAAGATGTTTTATAATGACACATTGTAAACTGACGAATGGTCGTTGTTTCTTGACTTATTGCCGTAAAAACCTTGGAGATTACTTAGGAAAATTACTCAACTAAACGTTCAATGAAGCCAAATTTTAATTGTTTAGGGCAAAGCTACAATAAAAACCGAATTTTATCGCATTTCGAATCAAAAACCGATTTGAGATTTTTTCGATTATTGCAAAAAAATAGCTATTAAGAAAATTGCAAAAATGAAGTAAAAATTAAAATTACTTCTGTTCCCAATTTTGATAAAATTCTGTGTAAAAGCTAATTTCGAATACAGTAGAACCTCGATAAGTTAAAGTCCAAGGGAAACACAAAATATTTTAAGTTATAGAAGTTTTAAGTTATCAAGGGTCTATGTTAGGTAAAGGTTAATATAGAGGTATGTACATGTTTCTATGTACCCTAGTTAATATAGAGGTATGTACATGTTTCTATGTATTTACTGAGGGCCTATACAGAGATTATTTATTTAAGTTATAGAGGTTGCGTATTTTAAGTTATAGAGGTTTTGGGCTCTGATGGGAAGGGAACATAGTATTTTTTGAAGTAACAGAGGTTTTTATGTTACCGAGGTTTAAGTTATCGAGGTTCTACTGTATATCCAAAAATTGCATAGGAAGATCGATTTCTCGAATTTCTAAATAATTTCAGCCAATTTCTTAAAAAAGACATTTTTAGTATATTGCCTAAATAAACTAAAATTTTGTTATTTTTGGATCCTCTTTACTCTAGAAACTTTGAATAATAAAGCAAATTTTTTTTTCATTTTTTTGAAATTTCTTAGGTTTACCGTGTGTTTATAAACACAATTCAAATCACATTTAGCTTATAACATAAAATGTATTAGATATTTAACCATGTAACGAACAGTTTTCAAGATATCTTCTGAAATTCTAAAGGGTAAAACATAAAAATTTATATCGGATATTATGGATCTTAATAAGTCATTTTTACTGTAAAAATCCTTAAAACCTATATAAATACTTCCAGTACAAAGTCATTTGCACTTTTTACTGGAACCAAATGGCACTTTTTAAGGCATTGAGTCTGTTCATTCAGATTAAACATTGAACATAGAACAAAGCACATCGTATGTACAATATTCATTACATAATAATATCTAAAACTATTATGATTAAATAATATATTTATTTCGATTATATATTTATTTACAGCTGCTGTTTAATGTTATACCAAATAATAATTTTAGTCTGCAGTGTTTTGTTCTGAAAGCTCTCTCAAGAGGGTCGACCAGGGAAAAAAATACTATTAATACCGAAAAAATTAATGATTTTTTAATATAATTAAATTTATTTTTATTAATCTGTGTGAATGAGTACTTTTATTACTGGAGTAAATCTAAGCAAAAAAAGGCTGTTATATGGATTAAAAGTTCGAGCAGCGAAACTTTGGGGTTTTTCTTTTCACATCAAAATAAGTATTTTTTGAAATTTTTTACTTTCCCGGAGTGGTGCAACATGTTTAAAAAACAAAATGGCGTCAAAAATGAAAATCATTTTTCAAATTTTCAAAAATTTTATCATTTTTATTTTAAATTCGCAAAAGGAGGCATCGGTGCATATCCAAATTTGGTAGGTTTGTAGTCCATGTTAAGAACTACTCCTCATAATTTTTTGGTGGGGTTTCGTCCCTTCCCCTCCCAGTTATATATATATGTATACATACATATGGTAAAACAGTTCATTTGACTATAACTTGAAAAATATTCGATTGATTTTAATGAAACTAATATCAATAGTAGGTTTTATTACTTACAACTTTCGGTTAAAATTTTAGCGAAATCCGTTACATAGTTCGGCCAAAATTTCCAATTTAGGGAATTTTTTAAAATGGCTGCCATTTTATGCCATTTGGTCCTACGAGGTTAAATTTTTTTTTAAATTGTAGCATTTTTTATTATCTTTCGATTTTATAATAAGTGGCTTACCCGTAAAATGACTCCTTGATCCATTTTTTTGCGAAAAACGGAAAATTTAACACTTTCTGGAAATAATTGTTTGTGGGGTGTATGGACTGGCTTTGGGGGGTGTTTTTTGCTTTGGCATGAGAAAACTATTTTTAAAAGAGGTCTATATGGTTTAAAGCAAAATTTTTAAGTTTTAACCCCCGCGGTGTAAGGGGGAAGGGGTGTATGAAATAAATATATCTTAAAAGATTTTAAAAAGAGGTCAAAATAGTTTAAAATGTTAAAGTAACCCAAAATTTTAGATGCTTTTATTAATATACCACTTTTTACAACATCCACCCCTTCCCCTCCCGCTTTCATATTTTTTGCAAATTCTGATCTCGAATTTTGCAATAGATTATCAAAAAAAATTGTAATATTTTTTGGGGGTGTACTTATTTCGGCCAAAAGTTCGAGATCAGCGACCCCCAAAACCCAAAAATTTCAAAAAATACTTATTTTGATGTGAAAAGAAAAACCCCAAAGTTTCACTGCTCGAACTTTTAATCCATACACAAGGCGTAATTTCACTCTACTATATATTATTATATGACATCACTGTCAGTGCGTTCTAATAATGGTTTTAATATACAAAACAAATGAATGTTGATTGATATTTTTTATGTAAAAGCCACGACTACATCAACATTTTTTATGTGGACCCACATATATATTCTACTAGTGCACTTTTTATAAATATTTGATATGCCTGTATAGTAAAAAGAAATAAATCTAGTCTGGATTGAGGTAACACGTTTATTTGGGCTGTTGATATTACAAGAAAATAAGTATTTGACTGCTAAAAAAATATAGTATAGCAAGAAAATGTTTTTGCAGTTCCTTGTCTTCCTACAATTTTGCAAAGAAATTTTGAATTATATTCATGGTAAGATTATATAAGCTTGTAGTGAAATAATGTGTAATTCTATCTCTACTAGCCCAATCTGTTGTTTCTTTATAGTGTATAATGTACGAACTGTTTTTTAAAATTCTGTTAATGTAGTTACCTCTATTCAACTACAATACTTTAACTAATCGTTTCTATTCAACAGTTAAATTGATTAATTTTACGTTTTTATATTTCAGCAGTGAAACGGTCAATAATTTTGGCTTTTCTTTTTTTAACTCAGAAAAGCCATTTTTTTCCAGAATTAAAAATTAGTTTAAAACATAGCCTCTCCTATGCTCTCCGTGTTAAAGATCCGAACTTTAATTAAGTTTATCTCTAGCTGGAAACAGTTAACTTACTTTAAATTTTTATGATAATTTAATGGTAATATCCTTAATAACTATAAAAAATTTAGAATTATCTGACAATATGCTATATCGAGACAATAACCTTTAACTAAGGAAAATTTCCATGTTGAGAACATATTTTCTTACTGGGCAAAATATTTTGGAAACTGTCGCTTATACTAACCGAAAAAGTAAATTTGATAATTTAGATATAGAAGGGCCTTAGAATTATCTACAACTCTTGATCCATATTACGTAGAGAATTCCTTTTCTTGTGAAGCTTCTGTTGATTGTAAAAACAAAATTTTGTATAAGTGTTCATAAAATAAGGCACTTAATCCATTTTTACATGTCCGCCTTTCCACTTTTCATCAGGTTGCCTGTACTTTAATAGCATGTTCCAGAACTACTGACTTAGTTAATCAATAAGAAAAATTTTTCTATCAGTTTTCTAACTAGACTACTGTTTAAGCCGTAAAATACAAAAAACAAACGTGTTGGATTAAAAAGAAATGTAAAATACTTTTGTCTGCATTTTCTCGAATTTTAATGTTGCTTGTATTTTCCATACAAACTTATTTTTGTAAATTTTGCGTGAAATTTAAAAATAATTGTTTTAACCATTGAATTTAATGGAATTTATTTAATATTAAATTCTTATTATCCAAAATGCTTACAAATTTCAAATTTACAATAAAAATAGTTTTCAAATATAACAAAATATTATTCGTTATAAGCTAACTAACCAACAAAAATAATTTAAGAATTCGCAGATAGTTTTCGAAGTAATCTATCATTTGTTAGATATCTGTCAGTAGTATTTGTTTTTCAACACAAAGGAGAACGGGGACGAGAATCGAACGTAACATCAGAAGAGAATGGATATTTTACTAATAGTCGTATAGTAAATACTGCAACAAATATTCTTCAATACACCCGATCATCATCAGTGAGTGACTGACTCCACGTAGTTGGCATTGGGTACCTACATCAGGGTTAGTTTACAGTTTATTCATACAATATAAACACAAGGGATGTTCTACTATAGTATTGTACAACTTTCCACCACCCTGTGAAAACCCCCCCCACACAATACATTGGTAAAACGCGTCAGGCGAAACTTTTCATACATGAGTGAATCTATTATACTTTATGAATCAGCCGATATCTTACCAATAACCGCTATTTACTGTTTTTATACAGTCAGACTATATCTCTCATATATATTTGACATGAAGGATCAAACAAAAGCCAATGTTGCCATATATTAGATTTTAGAACATTACTGTCTTCTGATTAAAAAAACAGTTTTTAACAAACAATATAACAAACAGAGTTATTTGTTTAAATATTCTAAGTATACTGACCTGATTTGATCTATGTATCTTGACTTTGATTTTACGTCAAGTCAATTTCTAACGTGCGTGCTTTTATACAGAGGGATTTGTTTAAATGTTTCCATATTTCGAAAACGTTATGAAGAATTAAAATACTCGAAAACATTTATCGGATCATTTTATTGGGAAAAGAGAATTCAGTACAGTTTTTTTTTATTGGGACGTCGTCATGGTCAAACAGAGGTCAACCTTTTCTAAATGGATTTAGATATTATATTAGGAAATTCCAGTTTATTTCCGCAAAAAAAAAAGAAAAAACACTTTTATTTGAGATAAATTTTTCTTTGACTAGAATTTTTGGCAAATGTTTTCATACAGTCGAGCGATATACAGTGTGTCATCTTACGCAGACATTAAACTTGACCTTGGTTTTCAAGCTCAAGGAAAAGCCCACTCTACTCCATAACTGGTAATCGATAGATTAACACTTTAAATTAGAAAGTTGTAATTGATTAAAAAAGTAAAATTTTTTGTTCGAACGGACTAAAAGTTTTACTCAAAATTGTTTTTTCGTACCAAAATTGTTATTTCGTATAATTGTTTCTGCGAAATCCAGACATTTTCCGAAAATGAATTTTCCAGTAAATCCAATAAAAGTAGCTTCTTTTCGCATTTAAAAAGAACAACCTTCTAATTTAAAGTGTTTATCTTAGAAAACTTAGATCCAATTTAATAGATTTAATTGCTTAAACACTCTTAGTATATTGAGCTAATTAACTTTGCCTATATCTATCTTCTTAATAGCGGAAGGTGTAGCTATGTTTAAAACTGGAATATAGTATACAAAAACTTATTATTTAATAACCAATGATTTATAAAGCAATATTCAATGGCCAGGTTATAAATAGACAGTCAGAAGAAATAATTTAATTTTTTTTTATTCAAAGAAAACAAAACCACAATGACAATCAGTCTTCAGCCTACCTGCATTCTGATAAAAGTTTTCCAGAAAATAGCAGCATCTGTCGAAAAACTAGAGATTGAACGTACATTATATTCAAGGTATTACATCCTACCCTATACCGAAATTCTGTAAGTGCAGAAGCTCTTGGCGACGTCTCATCTTCTCTGATTATGGCAGGCTCTTAGTATCTCGAAGCATAAACAGTTTCAAACAAAGTTTTCAAGTTCAACTTGACGCCATTGATCAATTTTCAAAATATCATGGAAAATACAACAAACTCGAATATACAGTAAACATCCAAACATTTTCTTTCCATTGAAATTTTATTTTCGCTAACAATAATGATTGACATAACAATTGACGTGTTTTCATTGAATATTAGTACATGTGAAAAGGAGTAAAAGGTACCTAGGTGGCAGCTCATAGTAACATTATGTTATGGTCGTAATCGTGGGAGCTACATGATGGAGTTAGTAGCAGTAGAGGGTGTTTGTTCTTTCACTATTATTGAATCTCACATAGGAACCAGGAATGTTGTTTCTGTTCCTACGCTATACACATAGTTTTGTGTGTGTATAAATGCACAATGTATTTTCAATAGTGAAAATATGTTAATGGTATTTCTAAAGTTTTCAAAATGTTGTAGAAACCCGATAAAATACCCACAAGCAATTAACATTTATAAACTTACTTTTAAATCTGAGAGACGTTCGTAAAATATTTTATCTTTGAAAAAAATAAAATAATTGAACGAGTTATTTCTAAGAACTAACCCTAAATCGATTTGGAAAATTGACACTTTCGTTTTAATTGAAATTGGAATCGAATCCGCTATTAGTATTGGCTCTGAGTCTTTTGGTACCTAATTGAAAAAATTTTATAATATTTACCAAAAAGAATTCCGTATTGTCCCGTAAATTTGTTTCTAAAATACCAACTACATCCGATTAGATATAGCACTCCCGTATCGGATCTGGGACGAGTATGACATCTAAGGTGGCTGTGAATAAAGATAATTTCCTAGAAAATAACAAATATGGAAGGTTTTTATTATTCGCTCCTTGCGTGAGTTTCGTTTCCATGGTAACGATATACTACTTTAATAATATAATTGTATGGATTGCATTTAAGACTTACATTGAAAATTTAATATTATTGTCTCACAAATTTCAATAAATAATTATGATAATTTACATTTGAAAAATAATATTTGTGCAATTTGATTTCTTATTTTTATAATTTTTAATGCAACATTAAGATGTAAAGAACTGCAAATTAGTAATAACAGCCTCCTTTAACGCCAAAATTCCTTTCACTGGAAGCGCTGGCATCGATTTTATTGTCCCTACCATGACTACACACACAACGAATAGGTGTGTAGTGAAATTAACAGGTGATTTCATATGGAAAGTTCAGAATGATAAGAATAATAGACATCATGACTAAATTTTTTTATCATATAAGGAGAGAATTCTTACAGAATTCAGTGCAGAAAAGTAAAGTTGCTTTTTGAAAAACTTTAAAAATTCGCAAAATATGAACGTTATTAGACAAAGAGGAAGATATAGCTTAATGACATTGTCCGATATCATCATAGAGGTACATATAAAATACATATAAAACTTTGTTTTGATAAAAGGAGTTGGGAAAACAATCTTTGAATGCTCATAACTTCTTCGTTTTTTAATCAACTTTAATTTCACTTTCAAATTTTGTCATGTTATCAATTCTAGTTTTACATTTTTATGTGTAATATGGCAAATTAAACATCAGGCAACTACCCTATTTAGGGCGACGACTTGGTTGTTGAAATATTAAAAATATATTAATTGTTAATATACCTACTAAGTCAAATATTATAAATTGATCTTATGGAAAATTAAATGTTAATATTATGAAATGGTAAACAGTAAAATATACCAAAGTTTCAAAGAATTCATCTGTGAGTGTTTTTAATGTATCGAACCTACAGAAATGCATTATTATCGCCATTCTTATTTTACGGGTTTCTACAAAATATATATGTAAAATATACATACAAACATTGAATGAAAACCTATATTATACACTTACATGTTAGATGAGTTGAGTTTTGAGTATGAAGTGAAAATAGGAAGGGAATATATAATTTCTATCTGTCAATTCAAAAACACAAACATTTATTGACGGTAGGTATACATACAAATACATAACACTACTATAGAACTGTTACTGTATATTGTGAGTTTGTGACATGATCTGAATAGATTGAGTTTTAATTGAATCCTCGTGTTTATATATTAAAACATTGTATATTATATACATATAAATGTTATACAGTGAATTCAAAAACGTGCAGGACATTTGAACTAACTCTTTGGGCATATAAAAGCGTTCCAAATGCTTTCAACTAGCAAGAAATCAAATAAATACACTACTGCTTTATTAACTGGTTACTGACAATAATATTCGTTTTGGCACCGGTACATTAATAATTAGTTTTGAAGAAGGTACAGAAAATCGGTTTTCATAAAAATTTTGGGTTAAACTGTTTTTAATTGATAGAAATGAGTATATTTTTTTCGTGAGTACGATGAGTATCCAAACCGAACACCCCTTTGTAAAAATTATTTACATAAAAGAGCAGCATAGAGGCCTGGTGAATTGTTACTACTAAAAGCCATTTTCTCCACATTAACTCAATTTATATACAAATTTTTAATTCTTAAGTCTGTTTGCACAGGCTCTAAAGGTAAATAAAGCCTTCAAATCAGCTTAAAATCTGATTATGATCTAGCTTGCAGTTGTCATTACAATTTCTCGGTATAAGAGGTTTATAAATTTTGAGAAATAATTGAGCCTTTTTCACAAGAAAATTTCATTCTTTTTAATGCACTAAGTGAATTTTTCAATACAATTTCCTGAAAGTACCTACTCTATATACCTACACTGGTATTTGGTTTTCATTTAAAATTAAAAAGAACTTCCAGTGGTAGGTTACCTTCTGAAACGCTGTTCCAAAATTTGTTTTTGATTCACCAAATGTAACAGAATATTTAAATTTATATTTTGAATTGAATACACTGTACCATGTAGGTATCACTCAACGAATTTAATTCTACACTGTTCGACATCGACAGTAGAATTTGATGTGTTTGAAATGAATAGAATTCAAAAGTAGAATTCTATTTATACATACATATTATATATTTTATTTTCGATATTGCTAGTATAGTTTTCTATATCGAAAAGTATTTCATTCTGGAATTGTACAAAAATAGATATATGGTAGATTACAACCACTATCTTCATCAGTTTTGTCTTAGGAATATTACTGTACCAGTCAAAGAAATGATGCCAAGGTAAACAGTAGTCCTGGTTTACTGACACACGACTTATACTACTTGTTCTTGAAATTAATTTAACACCTCTTTGTATTTTTACTTCAATAAAATGTAGATTATGTGTATTCTGCTTTAAAAATAAAGTTTCCATCCATGTTTGACCAATTTCTATCTTACCAGCACCATTTTACAAGAATTAAAAGTCTTTTAAAAGTAAAAATGACTGAACACTTTTATAGGGTACAATTTTATCGAATATATTAAAAATACAATAAACCAATGAAGTTATGAATATTTTTGACATGTGAATGACATAAATATGACATTTAATACCTTTAGGAGGGCGGTACTTTTATCTTGTATAAAATATCTCTGGTAAGTTAATATGTATAAGCTGCTGTCTGTAAATACAAAATCTATGCGTTTGGTATAATAAGGAAAGGATTTTAAATTATGCTTAGTCATCAACTTTCATAAAACGCTGCTATCAGCCCCAGCCATCATCATGACTTGTTTAATTTTATGTAATCGCTTCTGTGTTTATTATTTCGGCAAATATTTGAACAAAGATTGACGCCATTGATCAATTGATTAAATCAAATTTTTGGAAGATTTTATGTTTATTTTATTGTTTTTAAATTAACAAAAAGCCAAGGATCTATTTTTATCCAATTTCTTTTTAGAAGTAATGAGATTCTGCATCCTTGGATCAGCTTTTGGCTTAGACTGTCTAATCAGATAAATGAATCAAAGTCATGAAAATCGGGTCGCCATAAAAATCAGGGATGCTCCGATTACTGGATTTGTTCTCATTACTGGGATTGTATGTATTTAAGCGAAATTTAAAGCATTAAACACTTAATATTTTAATACTGTGGTGTATGTAGAATCATAACAACGAATCATATGAGATGTATATACAAACAAACAATATCCTTCTTGAGTATTGGGTAAGAGCGGTCTCGGTCCCGATTACTGGACAGTTTCGATTATCGAGTGTTCCAATTGTCGAGACACTTAAGTGTATAATTGTTTTTGCATGACTTAATCAATTATCTAATTATTTGAATTAGATCTTCGACGAATTAAGCTTACTATGTTATTTAAAATTTCGGAATTTTGATTCAATTTGAGGGCTAAGGGGGAGTGAATATACGGGAGTTAAAGTGTTTTAACCATTTTCTCGTACACCTGCACATGCAAAGTTTTTATTATCACATAGAAGGCGTTTTTAAATTTTTCCTTAGCAATTTTTCCATGTAAATTTATACAAAACGAAACAATAATTTACAGATTAAAAAACAATAATGAAAAAGGAAAATTAATATTTTAAATGACAAATTCACAATAAAAATAACAAAACAAGAGACATCTGACTAACTCTGAATGGAGATAGGGTAAAATTTAGTTTCAAAGATACAATGTATCTTGGTTCATTCTATTTTTTTTCGTCAGATAAGATGGACATCAAGAAGCAGTTTAGTTGTTAAAAGGTAAGCAACGCAGAAAATGATTAACCATGCGCGAGTAAAAAATTTGTCTACTCATGTATTCATAAGTTATTGTGTTTTAGTGTCCAAATCACATTACACGTAAATTATTACCGATTGGTTGGTGAATTTTCCCATGGGAAATTTCAATTTCTAATTACGAGATAAAGTATTGAGAAAGTATGGTATGACTAGATGCACCTTCTGGTACCTTGGATCAAGCAGCAGCAATACAGGTATGTACGAACAAAATTTTAAACTTAATTATTTTCTCCTTTGTAATGGTTAACCATGTATATAGAATAACGTAGTAAAAGTGAAAAAAAGAAATCTCATTCACCACGAGTCATTAAAAATACCGGAGAGTTTGTTATCAGATATTCAGAGAAGAGGATGCCTATAAAGGAAATTTTATGGTTTTGCAATGTTTCATTCATATACGTTATTTGATATTGTTACCTAAACTGAATTTAAAAGATCAATTGTTGAAGCACTTGAGCACTTTCAGGTACAAGTAGTGAGGTCGATTCCAAGTACACTATGTTGTGAACCACGGTACATTATTATGGTGTTCCATGGCTCACATGTTTTTTATCGAAACATCATAACACTACATTACATTTGTATAAACAGAAGAAAAACATATTATAAATTTTGATTCTGGCGCTGCACTTTCCCCTACAGTAAGTTTAGAGTTGTTTGGTGTCGTGTGGTATCGTGTGAAACGATATACAATAGTTTTCTTGTAATAGAAAACTTTTAAATTTCACATAGACTTTCCATTCCATACCGTAGCATGGGTAGGTATTTAATAAAAATTGTACTTTATTACGAATAAGCAGGCAATATAACCATTATCTGAGATAGTATTTTAAACTCTTTGTGATATCTACTGCTTGTGTTATTGTTTTCTTATAATGCAAATATACTGTGATAGCTATATGTAAATATATCAGTAGCGGTTGAGGAAAAGCAAGACCAAAAAGTGGAGGTCGAGAAGATGATCCCGGTTTGTAATCCTAAATAAAAAACTATATGAACCTTGAACTCCATTGTGATATAAAACGTTGACGTTTGTTGTCGTTAATCAATCAGAAGCCACCAAACTTCAGCGTTTTACGTCGTGTAACATTTGAATTGAGCTCAGCCCATCAAACAGAAAATAATATATCTATCAAAGATTATTTTTATTAAGGTCTACCATTGTCATAGGGGGTGGTTTAGTTTTTTGGACTATTCTCAGAAAAGTATTCAATTATTTGGGGTTTGACGAAAATAATTTTTGTATAGAGATAATATCGTGACGATTATCTCATCGTCGTCAAATGTACAAAATTGATCGGTTATGTTTCCTACAAGCCATTTCCTTTTTGAGAATCACTGCATGAAATTTGACCCACTTTTAGTGCTGAAAAAACTTATTTAGATCATAATTAAAATTAAGGTGAATTCCACGTTCCAATGACTAATTAATTAAGTTAAATTTTGACACAAAAATTCAATTGGATTTTATTTATTTGTTTAAATTTAATCAATTGTATTTCTTATTACTTACCTGCTTAAAACAATTAATTTACTAGGGTTGACATTAAAGTTTTGATTTAAAAAATAAAATTTGTTCAATTTGTAAAAATTTCGAACTAATATAACTCAAGACTTTTACGTTTCGGGCTAAAAGTTATTATAGTCTCATTATAGAAGCACTAAGAATGCTGAAAATAAAAGCTAAAATACTTTGCTCTTTCAGTGATTTCAAAGTCATTAGACCTCTACACAACGAAGAAAAAGTCCAGTGGTCTTGGAATATAGATAGTTAAGAACGAACCCGTAGTTTAGACACCACTTTTAGTTTATAAAATCAATCTATTTTGCATTAAATCATAAAACTATTACTTAAAAATAAAGAGTATCTTTGAAATTTTATAAAAATAAGACGCAAAATTCAGTTTATTGTGATTCTGCTAATATTTTTGAAGATTTTTTAATCGATAAATAAATTTATGCCAACCCTAATAGCAAAATACCAACAAAACTCGTTAAGAGACGAAATGATTATAAACAGAAACAAAAAAATTTTAAAATCAATTTAATACTCTTTAAAAAACAATTTTGGAAAGGAAGTAAGCACCAACAAACAACCGCTGAAACAGAAGCAAAAAATTTAAAATTAAATAATATTTATTTAACAGTTTATTTATATTAAATCAAATTGTTTATAAACAAGAGTCATCAAATCAACCACAAACCGCCAATGGATGATTGTCTATTTTTACACTAAATTAAAAAAGTAATCCTCGAAATACAGTGACGGTACTCCTTTTAAAATATAATCAAATATATTTAGTGTTAGGCGTTGTATAACCTTTATATATGTGAGCTGGGCACTAAACTGCATGAGCCTAATTTGAAATAGAAGTGGAACATTTTACAAAACATGTGAAATTTCATTTCGAAGTTGATTTCCGCCTGCTTTTCCAGTCATCTTAAAATATTTGGCCATCAATTTTTCGGTTCGGAACATTGACAAAGCACCTGATTTATTGACTTTTCCTTCTCATCACCTTTTGTTCTCAAGCGAAGTTTCTTTTAATTCTGTAGTTCTGTACACTTTTTATTCTACTTATGGCCACACATTACATTGCTGTCAACTTTTGCCACAAGTTTTGAGTAATGTCGTTAAATTACAACTTTGCCATTAAGTTTTTCTACCTTTGGTTTACCCGTATGACTTCCTTGATATTATCAAAATTAATTTGGTGGGAAATTTACCAATCTGTCCGCCTGCATTATTTCAACTCACGGTGCTTCTCGAAAACTAGTTACAGCCTTCAAATTTGCCATCTGTACAAAGCTTGAAGAAAGATATACTTCAAAGCCTGTCACTCTCTTTATGAGTCTTGTTGCAAGCCATATTCAGAATATGCAGAAACCATAATAACTTCTCCAGTTTTCAATTAATCCGAGAAGGCTTTAAGTGTTCATCTAAAATAAGATAAAAATATCTCAAGTAAGATAATGAAAAGTTTTGCCCAGTATACATCCACTCATATTATCCAACGGTGGTATATTCACGTTTTTATTGTTTTAAATCTGTTATTTTTTTTTAGGTTTTTTTCCTCCTTTTTAGTTTGCGAGACTAATTTATTATTTCCTATCAAAAAATAAAATAACAAGTGAAATAACACAAAAAAATAATAAGATTTTGGTTTGTTTTTAGTTTTGTGAGTTAGCTCGGATGGGGTTTAAATAATAAAAGAATATGATTTTGTTGAAAAACCGTAAATGACTTAACATGGTACGAATTGCTTTTAGAAGAAAGAAGAGAAAAAAAAATTAAATAAATATAAACGAAAAATAAAAACAATTCACGTTTTCAATTTCATAAGACCATATGGTTTGTTTATGGTATCTTGTTAGAAATACAATTATGTATCAAATTTAACGAATATTCACCAAGGTACTCAAGTTTTTTTTTATGTTTGAGAAAACGAAACGCAAAGAAGATAAAAAAGTAATACACAAAATTTAAAAACGTTTTTGGGCAGATTACGGCAAAAAATTTAAACGATAGACTTGAAGCTAATGGCACAATTAAAATTTAGACCCTTAATTAAACCAAGCACCTACAAAAGTTAATTCTTGGACTTTTAAAACTTGCGTAAAAAAAGTAGTTGGGTGACTTGGCATTACCCTCAAATTCCTGTCCTTAATAAAATGACCTGATTCCTGGAGAATTGTTACAGATTAAACTTTAGCATACTATATCGACTATATAAATAAAGAAAAAATTATTTGGGACCTTATTAACTCAGATATCGGGTAAAGCAACCAATTTTCATTAGAAACTAAAAAAAACGGTTGTTATAAGTTTGACCGCTATGTGTGTGCGACACACACACACACACATAGCGGTCAAACTGATTACTGTCTGTGGGATCCGATTTTGATTTTTTTGGTTTCGTTTGAAAGATAATTTAATGGAGAGTGTTCAAAGCTATGTTTTACATGCATGTTTAGGATTTCACACCCCAAAAATTTGTCGGGGTGTTTTAAGTTTTGTAAATTTCACTTGTTTAATGTAGTATCACATCTAGGTACTTATTTAACAGCGATAGCTCGAGCCGGAAAGCTGCCGCAAATATTCAAAGCGATTTAACAGGTTTTGAGAAATAAATAACCAGAAACTGTATAACTAAAAAATGTCTTTATTGATAGATTTTTGTTACGAGGGACACCAATTTTTGAAACTGCCTACGGGCTCATAATTTCCTAATTTACCTCTGAAAATAGTAATAATTTGGTGGCAAAGTAAAGGATTAATTGTTTACTATAAAAAGGTAGTCGATAAGATGCAAAACACAGCAACTGGTGCATTTGAAATAAGAATTGATTTATATTAAGTAACAACGTGCTTAAAACGTACACACAATCTAATTACGTGTTCAAGTCTTTCATTTCCTATTTATCCACTTAAAATATTTTTTTGTAATATGCTGTTTTATATCAAGGGACCTTGTTAAGCTTATCAAAAAAACAAACAAAAAAACACTTGAAATTAATTTAAACACCAAATATTCTTTCATACAATACGAATAAATAACATTAAATTGTTCCAGCAGTAATCAGCGTTAAAAATTCGTTTTTAAAGGTGTAACTTTATTAGCTTTATTTCTCGGTCCTTAAAAAAACTATTTTTTGGGAATTATTTTACCCGATGGGTGAAATCGGTATTCTTTGATTTTCTTGTTTGTACGAAAATAAGTTCCAGAAAAAGTTCATTGGTTTTACACAAAAAATATTGTGATTATCATATTAAAAAATGTTTTAATATCGAAATATTTAAACTATGTTTCGGGTATATATGGAAACATACCCCTTAGCAGTTATGTAACTAGTTGTAAAAGGGTAATATTTCGAACAAACCTTTCACACTATAGACATTAAAAATATTTACAATGTGTTTCTTATTCGAATGTGTTACATAACTTGCTAAGTTGGAGAACTGACACAAAAAAGATGTGGGCAAAAGCCCTTAACTTATTCTAGCTGAAGCTTTATAATGAGCTTTCCTGTATTACTATTTATATTTTGTTCCAGATCCTTTAATGAAATATATCAAATACTAGGAAATTCATTTTGCCATACGAGAATATCTGGAGGCAGTTTAATGGAAATCGAAGAGGCTATAGACATCGTTCTTCATGGTATAAACAAAGTAAAAACCATAGACTATATAAATTATTTTTTATCATTTACAGCCCTAGTTCATTTAATTATATGTTCTGTGATAATATTTACACCCTCATCTTCATTTCATATTTAAAGCAGTCAAGATCAGCGTAGTAAATTCACACGAATAACTCTCTTTTGACTGCCATATTGACTAATTGACGTCTATAGTTATATATAAGAAACGCAAGACAATTGAAAAAACCTCTAAATCTGTTTTCAATGTTTCAATCCGGTAATAAGTTTGTAACACGGATTTTATTAATAATTTAAACTGACAATAATTTTTGGAATTGCATTTTAGCTGGAGAATCTGTATAGCGATTTTTAACATAAAGCAAATAAACCATCCTTAGAGAGGTCAATGCTGATCAGGAACTTACTAGCTGTTGCAACCACTTATGGTGATATAACAATCGACAATCGGAGACCTTTCGAAAATGTTACCTCTCTTTCAATAACCTCTATATGCAATATAGTAGTGGCTGTTTTAGAGCACTGGGATGCAAGCATCCTGATTAGGACTTAACAGTACACCACGAATACTGAAGATGATTTCTCAGTGAGGAGGAAGTAATGATAGCTTAGTTCTTTTGTCAAAAGCCCCGATCTTGTTATGGCCTCACTTGTGAAAGTCAATCTTTTACGATCTCTCGGATTAAAATCAGGTGTCTGTTGCAGTGTTGTTGCTGATTCAGTTTTAAATCATTCTTGAAGGAGCATCTCTCAGACTAAAAATCTACAAATGTCAAATATTCACTTTTGATCTGAAATAGCAATAAATACTTCAATGTGTTTTATTAACTTTTTGCTGATAATTTCAGCTGCTCAATTATTTGAGAGACTGAGTACACTTCTTTCATGTAAATACCATGCACTACATCAGTAGTAGTATTTTATTTGTGTCGGCGAAAATCACTCGCTACCCTAGACATACTGCATACGAAATTGGTTATGCTAATATTATTACTTAATTACGCTTATTACGTAATAATTTTACATGAAGTACATTTTGTACACATGTAAATGAGCGAGTAATATAGGGTATATCACTAGCATGTCGAAGTCATGTTGTTGTCGGGTTGCCAACGACTTGAAGCTTTGACAGGCTGACAGTCACTATTATTACTTCAGTATTAAAACATACCATAAGCTTGCTTGCTTTGTATAAATAGAATTTTCTTCTCATTGTCTCCTCCAAGCATTTCAACATTCAACAACAAAAGTTTAACGGTTAAACAAATTGAATTTTGAGTGGTTTTCTACACGGGAAGAGTATTCACTCAAATCACCTAAAGATAAATTAGTTTTCGTTACTTTTAAAACAATATAATAATATCGATTTTCTTTCTTCGTTCACACATATTCACATGTATTTTTTTGTTATTTAAACTTTATATTTTTTTTTGGAATAATTTTTTTAATTTAAATTTGTTCAACTTTGTTATGTGGTTTTTCTTTCTTTTCATTTTAGAAAAAAATAAAGGATATTTTCGAGTAGGCTTGTGTAAAAACACTCGAAAGCATTAATTTTCGAATATTCTCAGAAATGGTGAAAATCTTGGCTGTTTTTATAATTATTAGGAAAAATAATGTATATGAAATATACCAAGGTATACTAAGTTTAGTTCCAAGTTTGTAACGCTTAAAAATATTGATGCTATTAACAAAATTTTGGTATAGGTGTTCATAAAATCACCTAATTAGTCCATTTCCGGTTGTCTGTCTGTCGTCTGTCGTCTATCCGTCTGTCATCACGATTACTCAAAAAATAAACGAGATATCAAGCTGAAATTTTCATAGCGTGCTGAGGTTGAGTTCGTATATGAGCAACATAGGTCAATTGGGTCTTCCGTAGGACCCATATTGTAAACCGTTAGAGATAGAATAAAAGTTTAAATATAAAAAATGAAACAACTTTTGTTTGAAACATTTTTTCGTAAACATCACTGTTTACCCGTGAGAGCGCATAATATGTGCAAATTGTAGTATTATATGGGTATATCAGTTTCAACAATTAACTCAGTCAACTGTTTGTTTTCACTTGT